>NW_028186373.1:1238701-1246113 GCF_003343005.1 Rhea americana | reverse complement strand
AAAAAAAAAAAAAAAACAACACAAAGCTGTAAGGCACTTCAGTAGCTACTGGTCTACAATGCAAATGTTTACTAATTTATTAAAATAATTTGCATTTGGGTGGCTTGGAAAATTATTTTAACTACGACAGAATTGCTTGAAACCTTCTCAGGGAGCAGGAGGTCATGCCAAGCCTATTACAGAAGCACTGCAAAAGAAGTCTAGCAACCTTCTAGCATCTTTTGTTTGTTTGGGAGGATTATTCTATTTTTATTTATATATATAGATATATGTCTGTGCATGCATATACATATATATAGATATAGATATATTTTAAGTCCACCATAATGTAAATCGGTATAACTTCATACGAAACAACATAGAATGGTATCCCATGTAACATGCAATACATTGCAATTAGTAGTTTTCATTAAAGAATCTCAAAGTCTTTAAATATTTTCATGAATTAGGGCTGAAGTTGCCTGAAAATAGATGCCTATTTTTCAGAATGCTTGTTGCAAGCATCAGTTAGGCATCTCACACCTGCAGTAAAACAGGTGGAGAAAAAGGGGACAAAGAGATCAGTGACTTGCTCGTGTGGTGGGAAACAGATGCCTGGGAAGAGAACAGAGCACATCTCAGGTCTCTTGGCTCCTACTGTAATCCTCACAAAAAGGGATCAAACACCTGATTTCCAAGGAATAGAAATGTCTTAAGGATGGAAACCCATTTTAGAATAAACACAACTTTAAACATAATTTTAGGATCCAAAATCCTAATAAAAACACCCACAGTGTTCTGAATAAAGAAGCAGATGATGACGGAACATCAAACGAGAGTTGCATATAAAAGCAAGGTTTTTTTGAGAGGAAAACAGACCACTGAACATCCCTGTCTCAATTTCTCAGTTTCTTTCTGGTAACCAAGAAAACAGTTATTTCACATCTTGCTTCTTGCCTTTGTTTGTGTTTGTACTGACAATAAGCACATTCCTCTCCCCTCATAATTTGTTCATCTTTCATTAAAGGAAGAAATAAGGTCAGAGAAAAAGCAAGATTTCACTCTGGCAGCTAGCCAAAACCAAGTTTGATTTGCTTTAATTTCTTCCAAATTTCCTTAAGACAATCAAAATTGTAGCCAAAAATCATTAAATACACAGCTTGAAATATTCATGGTTGCAGTGGGTAATGAACTAGTTTAAGGTCAAGTAAAAGAGTTTGTTGTAACACTTTGTTTTCATCTTTCACGTGGAGACACTTATCAGAATAAACTCCCCCCGAGGAAGCTCATGCTATGATCTGCCTAGCCAAAGAGAAATTATTTAGTATTCAAAACAATCTGGGGTTTGTTGAGATTTCCCCTCTCCTGCTTCTACAGTCACTTGTCATTCCATTTAATAAGAGGAAAAACTTTCCTGACCATCTAAATTATGCTGTTCAAGATATTAAGGAAAACACACAGACCCTGAAGTAAAGGTAAAATTATGCTGCAATCATCAAATCAGCCTTCTCTTCTTTATCCCATCTGTATACTCTCTTTGTAAATGCTCAAGTATTAGTTAGAAAGCCATACGAGCAGCACAGTCCTACCTGCTTGCCACTTAAATTGCTGGCATTTTAATCTCATCAAAGAATCGGAGTTTTTCTTCCTGCTGTTTTGACTTTGCTGTCTCTTACTCTTGTCACATTCACTCCTTTTGAATAAATGCAGAACTTGCATTTACAGAATTTGCAATCTGCGAGATTGTTTAAGCGATTTATCAAACACTGTGATTGAACACTTATTGCCATTCCAGTTCTGAATCTCATTTAAATTGGCTGGGCTTGACATAAGCCTCTAGAATGAACACAGAGAAATGAATACGGGCTGTGGCAGGTACAGCAYGAGGGGAAAAAGTAGCAGCACCTCCAGGCACAGTACTTGTGGAATTGCACTCTGACAAAAGCAGGCAAGTAATGTATTTCTTATTAAGCATTTTACCTCTGACAAAACCAGAATACCAACAATCAGATAGGGTTTATCTATTAATGACTCAACACAATGTCTCTGCKGGTAGGCTCAAAATACACAGAAAATCTAGCAGTACCCAGGTTTCCAAAACAGAAATTTAATATTGGTGCTCTGTGGAGCTAAAGAGTCTGTAATTTGGATACGCTCTGCACAGCCACGAAGACCACATTACTTTAATAAAAGTTGTCATCATTTTGCACACATGCATAACATATAGATACCCGCTGATATCAAAGCGGGTTTCAAACATCTGCAAAGCTGAAGAATGGTGAATTATTGTCTTAAACTGCTGCTGTATACTTCCAGAGAATACCAAGCAAACTGAGGGTACGTGACTTTGAGGATTCTGCAATTCTACACAGAAATCTAGCAGCAATGCCCGAAGTGACACAGCAAACTTTCCTTATCAAATTAGAAAGTGATGCAGCACAGCAAGTATCAGTAAAAGGATATTCTTTTTTTCTAACCCGGGAGAGGAAAAAGCCTCTGTAATCACTGCCTTCCTTTGCATTTACCCGCATGAGCACGTACTAATTCTGTGCTCTGCATAAACATTTTAGTATGCTATTTGCACTTACCCCTACTCCAAAGATATTATTCAATATACAAGATGAATTAAATGAAGCAACCAGATGTGGCTCAAGAGCTTCTGTACCTCATTACCGCACACTTTCGGTCAAGAGAGGTATGGATCAACTCTGACAAGGAGAAGCAGGTTCTTCTAGCAGGCTGGTCTCTCCAGGAAGCCCTCAGCCTTGAAATGCATTTATACACTTCACCTGAAATCACCTGCTTTTGTTGATCTCCAAGGTTGCTGCTAATCCATGTCTTCCTTCAGGATTTTGATGAAGAAAAGGGAAGCTATCATGACTGGCTGTGAATGCAGCAACAGTGCTGTCAGCTATGGTTCGAATCTGGCAGCTCCCGTCCATCACAGACTTTCTGGTTTTGGTGAGGCCAGCAGTTAGTCTCTACCTGTAGATTTGGCATTTCCTCATTACAAATAAATAAATTAAAGTTTACCACTTCTGTTCCTCGTTTTGCTTTAATTTCAGGTGCTCTTGCAGAGTTTTGCCAACTCACCTAACTGTTCCCCTTACATGTTCAAGGCCTTATCCTGGGTTGAGGTACCACTTGAAACCAACCAATAACATACTACATTTACATGATTTGTGAAACCAAATTTTCCTCTACCACAAAATTCTTGATATCCTTGGCTGGTATCTCTGTATGCCTGAAGATATCCCATACCTCCCAGTACGCTGGCACTCAAACCACAGAGTCAACGATTACAAAATCCCACCTGGAAACAGGAGACCATGCAAACTCTTTTTGCCAGATTATCTCACAGTTCAAGCACAACCAAGTTATCTGGCTTTGCCTACCTTGCGTAAATTTTAAGTCAGCAAAGTGAAAGCCAACCTATATAGCTTTTACATCTGTGAATCATCACATTCAAAAACATACGTATCACAGAATTGCACAGCCTAGATCACAGCGTTACAGAACAGTTAGGGTCGGCAGGAACCTCTGGAGATCATCTGGTTCAATCCCCCCGCTCAAGCAGGGTCACCTACACCACATTAGCCAAGACTGTGTCCACTCAGGTTTCAAACACCTCCAAGGAAGGCAACTCCACAACCTCTCTGGACAACCCGTGCCAGTGTTCAGCCACTCTCACAGTGAAAAGGGGACTTCTGATGCTCAGATGGAATCTCCTGTGCTTCAGTTTGTGCCCGCCGTCTCTCACCCTGTGACCGGGCACCACTGAGAAGAGTCTTGCCCCGTCATCTCTACCCACTCCCCTCAGATATCAGACTCATTGAAAAGATCCCCCTCGGTCTTCTCTTCTCCAGGCTACCCAGCCCCAGCTCTCTCAGTCTCTCCTCACGTGCTCCAGTTGCTTCATCACCTTTGTGGCCCCTCACCGGACTCTCTCTGTAGCAGGCCCACGTCTGTCTTATGCTGAAAGATCCTGGAGCTGATATCATAAAAGAATTAAAAATAATTAAAAGTGCAGTACATGTAGATAATACTGACTTCCATTGTCAATTCTGCTTTGCTGCTCTCAGTGACATACATAAAAAGTACAAAGCAGGAAACCGCGAATAGTATAGAAGTATAATATTTGACCATTACAATGCTTCAGTGAGCTCTCAAGTCCTAAATGTGGATCTATCTAGAGAAACAAATGATCCCTTCTTCCTTGTTTTATTTCATAACTACACTGAAGTGAAAGCCGGGTTTACAAGACTCATTCAAGAGCTCTCTCTATTTTAAGAATCAAAGCAAGAAAAAAAAAATGAAAGAAAGAAAGAAAGCCAGCTACAATACTAGTTTACATTTTCTTCCAGCTCCCCTTTTTCCCTCCCTCTCCCTAGGGAATGAGAAAGAGGGCTTCCTTAGAACTTCAAAATTTAAAGTAGAACAAATACATTCTGTCCAAGTACGTTTGCTGTGTCTGCAACAKCACTTCCAGTGGCATAACCACTTAGAAAGCGGACAAGGGACCAAGAGAAACTAACGTACAAACGGCATTGTAAATCTCTGCAAAAATAACAAGTAAAAATGGGCCCAAGCCAGAGCGGATTTCAAGTACCCAGAGTTCACAGGTGATTCGATAAAGAGTTTCCATCGTTAACAACAAGCTAGTAAAGRTAATATAAATGAGCAGAATTTGTTTCAGTTCATAATAGATTCAAATTACATGCATTTGCAGCATAACTGTTGTGTTTTTTCCTTATTAAATCTGTTGTCTTTCACATTCAGGACATGGAAGATTATTCTGAATGCTCCATCCAAACTCATGTGGGACAATGCACTTCCAAAATTATTGGCTCTAGGTAAGCGCATTCTTAAAATCAACCACTCACCCCACATCCAAATAAAAGTGAGCTTTCCTTCCCATTTTCCCCAAGAAAGGAAGCTCAGAGCCCTTTTATGCATTGTGAATGGCCCACCTAATTTAGACTGAATTATACCCTAACCTTCATTTCCCCTTTACTTCTTTGCTTCATTCAGTGGTTTCTGACTTCAGCTAATTCACTAACAATCCCAGCTGGTCCTTCCCAGCTCCCAGTTCTTTAGCACATTGTCCAAGGAAACTATGTGCTCCCATCTACACTGGTATTCCACTCTCCAATTAACCTACTGCTGAGAGGCTTTACCCCCTTTCCTCCATCCATTCCTCTGCACACACAATTTTTTTTTTTAACCTTTTACTTCTTGAATTAAAGTCTAAGATCTCTTCCAGGTGAGGAGGTGTTACATTAATTTGCTAAATGTGGTGCTGGTTACACAGGAAGACATAACACACAATAAAACGATAGTTATGAAGAAAGAATCTAGTTGATGCAGAACGTATTTCAAAGCCAAATATTAAGGCACAAATGTTTAAGGTAAAAGTAAACAAATAACAAACGAATTTCAACACTTGCTGCATGACAGGCATATACTTGYTCTTACTACTGAAACCACGCAGAGTAACTAAGGTCAGTCGGAGGTATGGCTGGTATTTGATACACACAGCCCTGCGGTAGCACTGCTTAAGACATGCAGATGGATTTTCCATTCTTGTATTTTAAAGCAATCAATCATCTTTCTGTCAAACAGACAACTTCGAGGACATAAGAACGAATGCCTGCACCCATGCTCCCACGTGTTTGCCACTTTGCAATTTTTACGTCTCCAAGAGACTGCAGTCTTAAACAKGCCCATTTGATACCGACTGTTTCGGTACACTATTTAGTCTAATTGGGGACATAACCGATCTTAGTCGGGGGTATCTGATTATCACTCATCTACTTGTGGAAGTAGAATAAAGCAGAGTAGGAACGGGTCTCCTATCTTGGGTCAAAAGCCAAGATTTCAAGATGTTTAAGTCCTTTATCCGATGACTAGGAAGTTAAATGGAGAAAATTCCCACACCAGAAGCTAACAAACCGGACTTGACACAGACTAGAGACTGGCGCGTCCTCCACGTAGCCTGTGTCAGCGCTAATAAGAGTGCTCTCCCTCTTAAACCGTTACAATTATTCCAAAATCATGCAACGCCAAGCGTCCTCTTTCCAGGTGAACGACACACGTCATTGCTGACAGGATCCCCGATCAAACAAAGGTAGCGAGAGGTACTGGATAACTATTAAACACCTGCCTCCCCACAGCTCCCCCTTTCTTGTACATTTGCTTAGAACCAAGTGAGCATAATAGCGGCACAGCTCTCAGAAAGTGGTTTTCAGAATCAGGCAGTGAGAAAGTCAATACGGAGCACTGTGTCCATTTGTTTTGATTTATCCCACTAACTTCAATTGACAGTTAATTCATCAGAGTAGGAAAATGCCAGTCTAGTGAAAACACAACTCATGAAGGAGAGCGAACAAAGTGGAAAACATAGAGTGTGGATAATACAGGTAATAAATTAAAAGATACAGTATCAGTATTATATCATTCGCATTCTGAGCTCCCTATATTCTTACTCTCGCCAATTACAATTTATAGGAAGCAGCATATTTACACTTGCATTTACTGATCTATATCCCACATAGGCACAAACTCTTTATAAAATGAAGCTATTTTGAAAAATAGGAAAAGACTCATAACTTATCAGCGATATCAACCAGACTATACGTGTGCAGGTTTAAATCTCAATAAACAGGATCTTTTTCTGAAACGATCTTCTAGGATGCGACTTACTCATCAACACTGGAAAGCAAATGCAAATGAATTAGCCACTTAGGGAGCATCATAATTTCGTACTGATTATATACCAAAAGAGCCAAAAAGAGGAGAGTCACAAAGCAAGATAATACAAAGGAGCTTTCCCCTTTCTTCCCCGCTCTGTCATTTTAACTTGCACGCTCTCCTGAACGTGAGAGCTACGATAGACTAGATCCCTTACCAAGGCGGACTTTTCAAAGCACCTTATACACCGTTCCGAATTTGCCTTATTTCTCTAACATCCATGAGAGCCATACATTTGTTTTAATCTAACCAGGATAAATAATGCCTTCATTTGTTCAATTAAATAAATCATTTCATGGAAATTCTTTCAACATGAAAAAGAGAATAACTTCTGTGGGTAAGGCTGAAATGAAGATTAATTGAAAGTAGTAGAAACTGAAGATGCTTCTCTACTTGTATGCCATAAACCACGGTATAATAAATCACTTCGACTTGCATTTCTAAGTCTGAAATTTCCCAGCTTATTACTACAAAATCTTGCAATAAACTGTAGGCAAGATGAGAATTTACACTGTGAATGTTGGCTTAGATCTAAAACCCGCAAAAATGATAGAAAGTTGGAAAATGAGATTTGCAGTATAAATACTGGTGCACCACGAACACGAGTGCAGTCCTGCTAAACAGCAGTAAAAGGAAGGAAAGACTAATGTCTTCCTGAAGGTTTAAAAAAAAAAAAAAAAAAA
>NW_028186373.1:1192063-1238621 GCF_003343005.1 Rhea americana | reverse complement strand
TGATTTTATCCCATACTCCTCCCTTTCTGTCATTCTGCTGTTACCCCAAATCATTTCATTTCTCCCCACTTCCTTTGTCCCTACGGCCCCTTCCTCCCAAAGGACGGCTTCAAGGGTTTTGGGGGATCGCTCTTTGCCTGACCTTGAGACGACATCAGTGACGACACTGGAAGTTGAAGACGCTAGCTGGAGAGATCCTTCAGTGGCACATTCTGGAGTTCACTTTCCACTTTATAAAGAAGTACTTTCTTTAATTTAGTTCAAAACCTTGTTCTGCTAGTTCCAACAAAYGGCTCCAGCACAAATGCTACGGTATTTGTCAGAGAGCAGTTTCAAATTCACTTTATCTACCACTTTCATGATTTTGTGACCTTCGACTCATCTCCTCTACACCTTGTCCTCTCCAAACTCAGGTTCACAGATTTTCTGGCTGTTCCTCCTAGGAAACGTGCTCAGTTCTGTTGATAATTTTATTTGTCTTTCTCTGTTCTTTCTCCAGCTCTGTTTCTCCTCAGACCAGAACTGCACACAGCACTGAACACATCAAGGCCTATAGAGTAGCAGAATGATACCCTCCRTCTTCTTCGCAACACCATTCCTGGTAATACCCAGCATCTTGCTGGCTTTTCTTGGCTGCCATTGCACAGTCAGCCAATGATTTCAGAGACCTATCAACAGAGATTGCAAGATCTCATCCCCGTGATTTATGGCTCCAGTTTGAAGTTGAGCATTGCACAGGCATGGTTGTGGTTATTCTTCCCTGTATACGCAACGGTACTGTACATTAGGTTCACAGAAGTTCACCTGTCATTGTTTTTGCCCTTTACTCAGTTTTGCAGGTTTTGTGGTTTCAGCTAATGCCACACTCGGTGCTTAAGCTCATAGCTGTAAGGTACCGGTGATCTACTTAGCAGTGAAACCCAGCCTCTGCCCCAAAGAACATACACAACTCGACAAGACTCTGAACTTCCCACCATTCTTTTATCAAGTGTATATGCTCATCAAAAATCTAAGCACAGCTACAGCGGACTACGAGAAATTAAGTTTTTCTCTGTCCRTTTCCCAGGAACGTGAACAAGAGCCAAAGATAACCTGTCCTGCTTAAAGTATCTGCATTTTGCCTCAACAAGTCTCCTAAAAAGCAGCCTTTTTATCCTCGTTTTACACTACTGCAATTCATTTTCATGATGATACAAGCACTTAGGAGGCGCACAATATCCTGTGGTGGAAGTATGAGTAAATCAGTACTTAGAAAAATAGTATTTAAAGGAAGCGCTGCACAGATCTTGTCCGAGCGCAAGTAAACACAGAACAGAGTATAAACTTCATAGCAGTGTAATGCTTTTGGATTGTGAATCCCTCTTAACGAGAGATTAAACACAACCATGATTTGAAGCAATAAAGACCACCCTAATTCTAAAAAGCCCACAATTTTCATATTACTAGCTGAAAGACTGCAAAGGCAGAAATACATTGCTAATCTGTAACACAGAAGATACAAAAAAAGCACGAACTAAGCTTCCACACAAATTTCTAAGTTCAACCAAAAGTCTTCCAAAGGCTTACAAAAGTTTGAATTTTTTGTTTATGATCACAAGCCACTGCATTTCAAGGACTTTTACTGCTCAGAAGGGAAATGGTAAATTACCACACTAGAATTTATTGGTACGGTCACAGCAAGATGTGAAAGTCTCACGGGCAAAATGTCRGGCTTTTCCAATGCATAGGCTAGAGTCCTCCTAACTTTAAAATAATTCCGCACATTGGTCCTTTATCTGAATCCAGTTTCTAAACATTCTAGAGTTGCTATTTGCCATCGCTTGTCAAGGCAATATGAATTTCACAAGCTGGTTCTTCAGCATATTTTTTGCACTACCGCTCATCCGACTGTTTCCACACTGCCCCTCACATTTGGCACTCCCAGTCCTTTGCCTCCCCTTATTCACTAAAACACGAGGCAGCAGTAATGTTCCAAAAGTTTAAAATCCTCCTGCATTTAAGTTTTAGCTACTTGGGCTACCTGAGTGGATCCAGCAGCTCTATTGTAGCATGCATTTCAGTGTTACTACATCACTCCGAGCGCAAGCTCCAGGCAGGAGCCCATCTACCGCTTGTGCTTTGCTCCGTACACTGATTGCCAAAGATACATATGCARTAATACAGGAATAATCATAACTGCCCCTAACAATACCAAAGGTTAAGTCACTGGAGCTGTATTTAATTCCTCCCTTGCAAAAGCTTTCAAGTCAACTCAATTAAAGTAATCCACCACAATGATTCAACTTTCATGGACAAGGATCCCTCCCACCCCCAACTGAACAGCTCATGCTTTAGTAGWAATGCTTGAAAATTGTTGAACAGAAACAACCCTTTGTTCCACTCTATAAAAGATGAAGAAAGCCAGAAGCTATCAGCACTAAAAAGAGAGCTGGTGTCTTGTACTAAGGATGCCTTAGCGACGCCACTAAAGCTAACGGCAGTGCCCTATGTTGTACAGACAGAGCACCCAGCCAAACCAGAGCGGACAGCAGCCCCCTGCTCACCTCTAACAAGAGGCAGACCTCTAGCGCTTTCCTTACAGCAAGTCCTTTGGACTGTGGCTGTTGTCAGCAAAAAGTAGATCTTTTCTCTTATTTTAAATTGGCCACTTTGACACTTGTCAAGTTCACTACCAAAAAAAAAAGAAAAAAATCAAATTCTTGCAGTATTAAAATCATGCTCCCAATAATATTTTTGCTGGTTTGCAGCACAAAAGGGCTGTTAGTATACACACATGTAATCTAGTTTTTAATGTTTACTTTAGATCAATACATTTGGTTTAAATTTGCAAGGACCTCTTGTTGTTAACAGTTCTCAAAAAGCTGCAGTCCTGTTTCATCGTGACACTGAATTTTCCGCGTATCCCGTACCCTCTTTTTTTCTCTCGGGGACAGACTAGCCTASCAGTACGGACTCTTCAGTGTAACAGCCAGCAGAGACCTGGGGAACTCGGTCGCTGCTCAGGGCTATCRCTTTCTGATTTCTAGACACGAGGTTTATCCAGCTCCCCGCAGCACTCTTCTTTTCCAAACATTTGGCTTGGGGGAGCTTTCTTTTTCCCCCTTCCCTTTCCCTTCCTCCAAGTTTAAGGCAGTTCACCACTTACGGTCATTTACAGCTTACATCTCAGTAAATCCAGAAGGTGTCTGATGAAAAAGAGGGACTAGCCAAGCATCTTAATCCCCCTGTTCATTCATGCTCTCCATAATGTTCTTTCAGGCCTCCGCTGAGAGACTAGGCTGAAATGAAGGCTGATAAATTAGTCTGGAGGGAAACAAGGCAGATTCTGCTTGTAAAAGGTCATTCCAACTTTGTTCTGGGTGAGGGTTTATCTTGACTGCAGCTGCGACAGACAATGGCCGGGGCCTAAACGGCAGAAATCCTAGCTCTGCTCATGAAATTACTGTGCTGATAAGGTAGAATGGACTTCAGCGAGATCTAAATGGGAAAAGGGAGGTGGGGGACAAGGGTGAAATGTAGGTATTTTTGAACATGATTGAACAGGGATGACACAATAAGATGTACAATTAAACCGATGACTCGCCCAGGCATTATCTCAAAGTGAAGAAACATACTGCTCGCTGATCAGATCAAAAGGAAGAAAATACCACTCCTCCGTGCTGAACGAACTCCCTCGGTACAAACGCTGGCACGAGTGGGCAGCAACACTGCAGTTTCCGTAGCAGAACCGTTACGAAACACATTAAATACAAGCGTGTTTCTCAAAGGTCAGGGCTTCTGAACTAACACGTCCCTCCTGGTACACTGTATTGTTTCCAGGACCTACCGGAGATTTACTTGAGAATTAGCAACATGTTGCCAAGAGCGGCTCAAATAAGCTCCTCCACAGAGCGCGCATGAGCAGGACATCTGGTGAGAACGCTCCTCAGCGAAAAGCACATTTAACTTTTTTTTAAGCTCATTTTGTGCGCTTCTGCGGCAAAGCGAGTAAGCGATGGCAAGTTCTGACGAACCACCCTCTAGTCTGTGCTTCCTGGTGCGCACACAAATTGGCTTTCCTTCGGAGAGAGATGCCTCTCCTTTATTTACACATCCCACTTGAATGTGCGTGTCTCTGATCAATGCAAGCACGTTAAAGAGTCACAGCACACTACGACCAGTCTGGAACCCGATTAAGCTAACCAACTTCCACTTAGGCCCGTGCCTGAAACGCTCTCGTTATCTGTCTACAACCGGCCAAGCGGCTGCCTGGCCGACCACCAGGCCTCCTCCTGCCGGCCTGCTGCTCTCCTTGACGTTCCTGAAGGCAACTCAACTAACCGGTCCGAAAACCTCGCTCCAGCTCTTCCCGCATAAACTATCCGCGCTCTGCAGTCGTAAACTTTCAGTACAAGGAGCGTCGCATTTCGTACCGGCCCCAGTGCTGTGTGGTGGTGAAACAGAAAGAAGAAAGGATGAATAATTAAATGAGAAATTATCAAGTGAGGAACAGAGACCCAGCTGTATCCCATTACTTCATACAGAGCTACAGTCTCACGGTTTCATTTTCATCTCTATACATAACAACATAAGTTGCTTGCATTTCTGGAGCCAAATAAGAAGCAAAGTGCCAAAATCTGAGAAGTGCTAAAATCCCACAAAGTCAGAGTTGCTATATTTAGCAATTCTCCAAACCTGCAGGGCTGCTCTGTATTTGCTATGGGAAGAGAAGGACAGTGCCAGAGCACTGCAGAAAATGCCATTTCCTCTTTCTCTAAAAGTAACGAAAGTAACTTTTTACTCTGCGAGATCTGTTGTTACCACTTCTCRTCTAGTACAGATTGAGGTAAGTTAAATGTGAAGCCTTCAGCCTTCACGATAAACCACTGAAAGGTTTGCTAATGCCCCAAACCTTTACAGTCCAGTCACAGGCCTGCAAGCGTTTAAGGCTTAATGTAAAGTTGAGTAATGACCTTCTCTAGTGTCCTAAAAAAAAAGATCCCTACAACACAGGGCGCTAGGGATAAGCTACCTGGAAAAAAGTCTCCCGGAAAACAACAAGGTGAACGCACCTGAAGTGTTCAACCGATACAGCATCGCACGTACATCACCTTAGAAAGCAGCACAAGGATTGTACTCTCAACCATCGCTAATTACCATGCAGAAACAGCCTAAGAACTGCAAAGCAAGTTACGTTGCATTGCTTCCGCCGTYGGAAATTACAAACGAGAGAGTCTGCGGAACGATGCCTCTTTCAAATTGCCACRTACATTTATAATTTAATTCCAACCTATTGATTATTGTCTTTACAAAACCCTACTGTGTTCTAATGCTCCCTCAGCCAGGCTTTTCAGGGACAGGAAAAAAATAAAGGTTAGAACTGYATGAAGGTTAACATTCCAGAGGAAGAAATAGTGTCCTGTATCCTGCAAGGCTTCTGACAACGAAAAGCTATTTTTCAAATCCTGTGGTCACCAGTGAGCTATTCTTGGGATTTTCCCCCCCTCACGCACACACCCCTTTTTTTAAGTGTGGATGATAAAATACTGTTTCTGAAGCTGGTATTCATGGATGTCTCTCGAAGACGAAAAGAAAATATTTATTTCCTTTTTCTGCTTGTGAATCAGAATGTTCTATTTAAAGAAAGTGCCCTCTGCCGGATTCCTCATGAGTTATTACCCCTTATGGAAATAAAGGAGAAATATCAGGAGGTATTCTTAGTCATTCCCTTTCCCTGGCTCTTCTTTTTTTTCCTTAATTCCTTATATACTCATGTTTTACAGAAGTGCCTAAGATAGAGAAAAGTATCTTGGCATTCTTGGGCCGAAAAAAGACTCACTCTTTTAACCCTGATGTTGAAACATTTGATGAGGCACTAAAATATGGTACACATTTCAATCATGTCACTTGGATGTCATTATATGCCTTTTTCATTTTTATGCACAGTTAAAACAGATCAATTAACCCCCATCCTGTAGATCTAGTTGTAGAGAATGGGATTTTGCCTTTGGTACAATAATCATTTCTTCACCCTCTCTCCCCTCTTTTCTTTTTTCCTTTTTTTTTTCCCCCTTTCTTTTTTTCTCTCTTTTTTGTTGTTAACTAGATACTTCTTTCGTTGCTTCTCTTCCTTGGGTCAAAATCCAGCAACACGCCTATGGAGTGCTTTTAATAATCCCTCATAGGAAAGAGTCCAACAGTTAACCAGAAGCTGAGTGTTTCCCTTCCTAGTGATAGTCAYTTAACACCAGACCAAAGGCCTTCTACTGCAGAGAAAATTGAAGTGATGATGTTCTCAACGAAGTTGCTCGCTGGAAAGAGGAAAGCTTCCAGGATTAAGTAAGTTTTTTCACCCTTCAGATGCCTTCCCCTTCTCTCTCCCCCCCCCCCCCTTAAGTGCCAAGCTTCAGGCCAAAGCAGAAGTTAATGTGCAGTTTTATAGTGCATTTATATATAAATTCTACCTAGAGTTGTTAATGGTGCCTGGACTGCTTTTAGCAACTACCAGTGGCAAACGGTGTACCTAGGAAGTCTCAAATTGCCCTCATGTCCTGTTTGCCATATGAATCCTTAGACGCTCGCTTTTTCAGAATGAATCTAACAAAAGAAAACTTACAGAATTTGTGAAGGAACCTTGCCTGGGACAGGTTTTCTCCGTAAGTAACGTGCCCCATCTAAGGAATGTCCATGCACACCATTCTTCAGCAGTTTCCAAGTCTGCTCATTCCTTGCAAGAGCATTAAAGGTAGTTTCGGAAACAGCAATTCATAAAGTCTTTCCCTGAGCAACGATGGCGATATACTAACRTTATTGTCAAGCCAAAGGGAAAGGAGAGGCCAAGAAAAAGAATGAATCAGAAGACACATGAAATACTACAAGGAAATGTCATCACCTCCTTTCAGTCTAAGAGTTAAAAGAACATTAGAAAGAGATACTTTTAAGATTGCTCATCTAAAGAATTCAGATACTTCTTTAACTATCATTTGCTTTTTGAAAAAAACTGTATCAGCTTCTTAAGTGAAACAAGAGAATCTGGGTTTTATGTTCTTTTAACTGAGAAATACTAAACCATCACAGCTGGAACTATGTTCAGATTCTCCTTCCTCCTTCTGTATTTTTAAGGCCCAAGGAGATACAATATAATTCTCCTCTCAGTAATCAAAGCTAATTCTGTGAAATAAWTTTTCTTCGGCATTTATAAGTATTTCTAAAATAAACCAAAATCAAACAAACAAACAAAGACTCCCAAGACACATCACAGCATTTAAGTATTGTATTTTGTGGGAACAAGGAGGTTGAACTATTACGAATCACTGACACTGTAAAGCATCTTAGGTATTCAAAAAAAAAAAAAAAAAAAAGAGTTTTCAGCTGACACAGGTGTGAAGCCAGGAACTCTTGCTGCATCCTTAGCTGCTTAATTTATCTACAGTTATTCATCTTTCATAGGACAGTTCCAGCTTCACCCTAAAATGTTAAATGAAAGCACAGATCTTTCATATGTAAAAGGCAAGTCTCTCTTGTCTTCATGAGGCCCCAGACTGCTGTGCAAGAGAATTCTCGTGTATTTCAGCAAACTCTCTCTCTTAAAATAAAAATTAAAGCAAAGAAACTACCAACTCTGTTTTATTAATGGTATGTACTCTGTGAAGCAAACTGAGCTAAGAGCATATCTGAATCCTTCCAAATTCTCTGGAATTCAGTCACTATATTTCCCACCAGGATGTGATTCCCATTGTCTCTCAGCAAAATAAAGAGTGCTGTAATAAATACCATTATTTACTCCAAAAAGTGATCAAAATCATTACGCACAACCATTATGCACTTTTTTTTTTTAAGGCCCCAGAGGCAACAAAGTGAAAACACACTCTGATTTATTTGGGGTATTCTGAACGGTATGTCCTGTGTCACCAGGCAGGTAAGGAAGGAATAGAACCAGGGCAGCAGAGCAGACACGCAGTCACGTTACCCTAAATAATCGTAAGGCTTTCAGGCTGGGTGGTGTTCTTTAAGAAAAAAAAGAAATAGCTAAACATGATCAACACGGTAGTTTCAGGGAATGAGACACAGGGAGAAAACACACAGCGCACTATCCTATACAAGCACTTAGTGAATCATCGTTGTGAGGGGGTGGGAAATGAAAGAGCAAGACATCTCCTTTATTTTTATTAAATAARTGAATGATTCATTGCCATGCCATGTTGAAAAAGCCCTTGAATAACAGGTGTGGTTTAAATTAACAAATATTTTTTAAAATTTACTGCAGAAAGCAARTGTTTGCGGAAAAACATGTAAAAAAACCAAGCCAATAAAGAAATGAAACAGATAAACCGAGACATGTGTTCACCCATCTTAATCCTATCCCTACTATCTGACTGAAGGGAAAAATATCTGTAATAAAAAATACCTTTTCTTTCAAGGTCAGACATGGATTCTATATTCCCTATGATGTTTGGGGCTATTAGGGGAAATACTGACTAAGCTGAAAGTTTTAACAAATGGTCTTCTTCTGTTACCTCCTGGAGCTAGAGGTATCATAGCCAGGTCTGATMTTACCGAGGCTTGAAGAGAGAAAGCTATTTATGATAGAACTGAGAGATTCATATTCAAATCAAAGCTCCTGATGACAGATTTTCTAGACCCCAAAGATTACTTTTTATTAGAAAAAAAGTCGAAAGCACAGTCTAAAGCATTTTGAAGTTTGTATGGTATTTCAATCTGCTGAATCAGCATGCCTAAATTTTAATTAAAAAACCCCACAGAACAGCACTAAGAACATGTCTTCCCACACACCTGCAGATGCTACTTTRACACTGCTCCATCCTTTATGTTACCCACAGTGATTGGGGCCCAGGTGTGGGGCACTACAAGAAGTCCAAAGATACTAAGAAACTTGCCTACGGAACATGTTCAGGAGCTAAATATGAGTGAATTTGATTAAGCACAACGATGTATGCTATACAACAAGAACAGTTTTTTCTATTGAAACTAATATGCTGCTAATGAGTGCATACGGTGAATACGGTGAAAATACGGTGAAACACATTCTTTGATGCTACCAGTTCCTATGGCACTCATAACTACTCTTAGCCAAAGCCTGATATCAAGCTTCCCATGACAAAAAGGAAGACTTTACAGTAGTAAATAGATAGGCAGAAACATTATTATAAACTAACATACGCTGACTGTTAAAAATAAACCAAAATAACCAGGTTTTCAGGATCACAGAGTTTTTTGTTGGGTGGACAGAAGTGGCATCATTTACGTTCCATTCAAGAGTTTTAACTACAGGACATGAAACGAGGACGACTGATATAGAAGAAGGTTGGTTGTGCAGAATTACCACCTTTCTTCAGAAAAAAATACTAATATAACAAATAGAACAGGAAATTCAACCACAGTACTCCTATCTCAATTAGCCAGCAATACRAAGTTATGAGTAAGAAGCCTTAAAACACCATTCAAGTCATCATAAGTCAAAACCACAGGTTACAGAGAAGTATTGTCAAAAAATGTCAGACTGCACTGAATGCTTATTAGGGTGGAAGTTCATAACTGATACTTGGATCACTGCGAACACTTCTCATGGCATACTACAAAACTAGAACTRTTAGATTCAACAGATGGAGGCAACAGTCTAGTCAACATGCGTTGCAGGTTACAGAGTGAGGAAAAAAAAAACAATCTTTCTCTTTTTTCCTTTTGCTTCAGTTGTCTGCTTACTGAATTTCATAAGGCTTTTCCAATCTTATTCTCAAAGGAAACAGCTCAGAATGCAACATACTGGCAGAGATGGTATTTATTACATGAATTCCTGTTTAGAAAATGAAAGCATTCAAGTATGTTGCTCAGAAGTGAAACAATGAAGATTTTTAGTGATTAGAAGTAGCTTTCTTTTAGCTTTTAGTGATTAGAAGAAGCTTTTCTTTTTACACATAGGGAAGTGAAACACTCTTTGACCTATCTACATGTACAAGTAAGGTCAAGAGACAGTGTCAGGGCAGGTGTAAGGCAGTGTTTGAGGACATTTGATGGAGGACAAATATTCCTTCCTTTCAGATATGAAACGTACCTGTCAAATTAGCGAACGAAAGAATGCCACAGAAATATGAGAAGCACCATAAAGCTTGGTCACAAAAAATAAAAATAAACAGCACTGCAAATTCAATGTAGATGGAAGTTAATAGAGTTTGTACCAAACCTGGCATTCAGTGAGTAATGGAGATAAGGAACATTACTTCAAAATACAAATGTAAACAGAAACTGGTATCAGAAATATATAAGACAAAGTTATGTCAAAGTAAYAGAAAAAAACCTGCATTACTCAGATTACCACTTACTGCATTACTCAAAGCACATGAATAATCAATGCCGCACACTCCTAGAGGAGAACTGTGCTTGGTTTCAGAAGAATCTTAACRTGACCAATATATTAGGTAATCTCAAGTAGTCCATTGCATCCCTGACATGGCAAAGTGCTTCTCTGCATTAACAGGAAAGAAAAATCTTTTTCAAAAGCATTTTGAAGATAAAATGGTAACGCGAATCAAATATTCTATCCATAACAATAGTCACAAGAAAAGAAGCTAAGACAAAGAGGAACTTCTSAGGAAAAAGAATCAAAAGTGTCAGATGAATTTCCTTTCTTTCTCTGCACTAAGAGAGAAAAGGGAACTCTTGACTCATTCATTCAACCAAACCCTGATCTTAGCACTTCAGAAATTTCCTACTGCAGAGGAAATTACAAAATACGGTCGAGCTTTGTTTTTATAGTGAGTGTCTTTTGCTTTTTCCTGCACTTTGGACACATCGAAAAAGTAAACAAAAACATCTGGACCTATTTCTTTGGGCTTCACAGAATCTAGCTGCTCACTGATTTTTCAGATTTCACAATCAGGAGTGTAAATATAATCAGACACAAGACACATTTTAAACAGTGTGYGGCCTTATGGGCCTGGTTTTCTAAGAAAACAAGGCTCTTGTGATTGCACTGTTGGCTTGCTCACTTGATAGTCTCAGCTCTGTCTTAATTTCTCCCCAGCTCACTACTACAACAGCTTTTAACCCTCTCTTCGTATTGGTGGCTGATGGAGATGGTGCTTTATACCGAGGAAAAGGGAGGTAAAACGTAGCTTCTAATATTTTGAGAGGCAGAACTAGTTTATCAAATGGCTTGTGAGTCCTAACAGCCAARCCTTGCTCTGAACCAGCAGCACCACATGCAGCCTCTTCCTCAAGACAACGGACAGCAGACAGAAAGGGGGAGTGGAAGTATCRTAACGGAGCGGGACATCGCTCAGGCTGCGACAGAGAAGCAATTTTATACCATGGACGTCGGGTGTACTGGGATAGTACTAAGGACACAGAGCACAAACTCTAGGCTGCATTTCACAGCTCACAGAACCGACTTTCACTTATGGTAATTCCTGCAGGGAAAGATATTTTCAAATCAAGCAAGTGGGAGCAGAAGAGACTAAAAAGATTTCTGGGACGGTCCCAGGGAGAAAGAGACAGGAGTTCTGGGACTGGGCAGGTTTTCCTATTGAAGACTGTCTTCTGTTTAGCTCTTACGGAAAATGACTTTTGTATTTATTTTTCTTGTTGCAGAACAAGAACTCAGGAACATCGAGGGTGTTAATGGATACGTGTTATTTTACTATGAGCAGTTAATAAGGCCTGCACAGCTAACATGGACTGGAAGTCAAAGGTAGCACACCCAACTACAAAACATGATGCGATTAATCTTATTTCTTCTATTGTGACAAGTTCTGAACACAATTTGAAAATGACAAGCAGTTTAAGAAGTGACCCAACATCATTTAAAACCAACCTTCCTCAAATGGTGTTAGAGCAATATTTGTAGCCTAGGAAGCCATCCTAAATGACTTCTGCTGCTTTTTAAATAGTGTACATAAACTGTGACACAAAACATCTCAGGGAAATATGGCATTAGCAAAGTCATTGCTTCTGTCCCTAGACCAGTCAGAACTCAGTCTAGCTTTMCAAACAATCTGCAGAGAAGACAAATGAATGTGATTAATCACATTCAGCATGCTTACCTCCCATCCAAAGTTCGTTTCCTTTAACGTGCTCCTCTGTACTGTCATGTAAGGTCCAAATCTTTCCCCAACTTCAATCTTCTTTTTGGCCCAAATCCCTAGCCCTGCCCCTGGAATCGARGATTCTCTGAGTTCAAAATCTGGTGGGATTGGAATGTCATCAGGAATGTAGACAGGAGCTTCATAAGGTGAGCCCTCCTTGGGAGTGAAGTCCTCACTCGTGGGAAAGGGTGATGGAGGTCCGACAGGGATGGGGGACATAATACTGTCCTCTGTTTCCTCCTCTGCACTTTCGCCAGCAAGGAGATCAGGGTCGGTCTCGTACATATTATTTACAACCTCGCTGTCACCTAAAAGGGGAAACAGCAGAACAAAAGACACTGAAACACTCACATCTTTTCTTGGGACAAAATTTCATAAAGTCTAGTTCAYATGCTATACGGATAGAAGTAGTGGCAGAAAAAAGGTAATCCTCACCCACAGAACTCAGGTAGAACTGAGATGAGAATATTCACATGGGTTGCACAATATTCAGACTTATTTAAAGATGGGACAGAAGGTAGCTGCAGGCCTATCGTGTTATATACTGGATCAGGGTTATCATAACAGTTGTCCTTCAATAACGCAGAGAGGGATGAATACAGAAAAGAAGTGTCCAAGGATTCCTGTAACCATGTTTTAAACTGGTTTGATATATTTTGTAGAGGAAAGAAGGAGACAGAGAAGGGGAGGGGGGAAAATGGAAGACAAACTCCTATTTAAGATTCTACAGTCACAGAGTATAAGCAATTCAAAGGTCTTTCATCCTCCTTACGAGGTGCTGAAGAGYGTATCCTGGGGAATGGCAGCTGCTCAGTTTTAAGCTTGCTATAGTYCAGTAAGAGACTCTTCGCCAGAGTTGCTAGCTTCCTGGGCAGCTCTCGGGAAGAACCATCACGAGCTTCAGGCTGACCTCTGTGGCACTGAAAATACTTGGTATTCGCTTGCACTGTAAGTAGCGGGGAAACATGGTATCRCCTTGTCAGCATCCAAAAGCGCTTGTGCCTGAGTATCCCAAGATTGTAACACAGGTGACTTAGGTAGACATCAGGCTTAAGGACACCGGTAGCAGCTAGGCCCACGCATGCACAAGACACTGCCAGATTCGCTATCTGGCAGWTACAGCAGCTCACGGGTTTCTAAGGTACTGCAGTCAACAGCACAGGTGGTTCAAGTTAGGCAAGAACTATCTGCCTGGTATTTGAGGTTTCTCGGCTCAGTCTGTCACTCAGCAAAAGCTGTGGCTGATTTGACCTTCCAACTATGTCTCTTCATTTGCAGCTTGCAACTCTGCAATGAATGTTCTTTTTCAGGTGTAATTAAGGCATCACTAGTTTATAATACTATTTAAGAGTAACGTCTCACAGGCACTTAAACAGTGAGCACTGCTACATGCTCGACCACACACGTGTATCGTTTAACAGAACTCTGCAGGATGGGAATGTGGTTTGTAGCAGTGCTACAGTAGTCAGACAGGAAACTATGGAAAAGCTTTATTCATTTTTCTGAACAGATATTATTCCATGCAACATTTGATAAACTAGTCAAAAACAGATTAATACAAGAACCATCACAGTATATCTTTCTTTTTAAAAGAAAACCAAGAGCTTAAAAATCATATGCTTCAAATACTGATGCAATTTCACACTATTCAGGACATTAAACTTTCAGAGGGGAGCGACTATTTTTTTTTTAATGTGGATTTGCACAGTCTTTCCATAGAAGCAACAGAACTGCACCTGCYGTTCTTGTTGAAGGACTTGCTTCTTGCTTCGAGTCCTTCAGTTGTATAGATAGTAGAAACAATYAGGTAAAATATGCAGATAAGATATGCACAGAATAAAGATAAAACGTTAAGAGTAAGAGGAATTAGCATTACTAGCCAGAAGAATAACTGAATCCGGTTACAAACAACACGTTTTCTCTTGTGCGCTTAACATCTTCAGCATTACTGCAGCACCTCTCACCTCAGCTCAGTGCCTACCAGGGACTGGGAGTCAYACTAGACCAAAGAACAGAAAGTATTCTGAACATGTGTGTGTTTTGGGGGAAAATAGGCTAACAAAAAACAATAGAGCAAATATTCTTAATCCTGCAAAGGCAYTTAAGCTTCATTTTTGCAGAACAATTAGGAAATAACTGTTACATTGGCAAATACAAATTATGGTACTTCAGAAAATTACAAGAAAATGCCATTATAAAACTTAAAATGGCATGCATCCATTTTTTGTTTTGAAATTGGCTAGTACAAACCAGAAATATTCTTCAAATATCCCTTCTCCTTCCATCACTTTCCAAAATCAAGTAAATAATGAGACATGTGTTCCATGACACACTGAAAGACAACTAAATAATAAAAAGCTTGGTGAGCACCGAACTGGAGCTGGCTAAGACGTTTTCAGCAAAAATATTTTTAGCCAGAACAAGAGAGTTTGCTGAATCTGCAGCGATTCATGAAAGCATAAATTTCAAAGAATTTACAGCAAAACTGCTCGCTGGGTGCAGTTCTGCTGGAAATTGCCTCATTTCCTGCCAACTCCTTTGTCGATCAACCAAAGAGGCCAACCTCTCAGGAGCTCCTCAAGCTGCTCCCGGCTGTACAGATTTTGAGAACCAAACATTCCACTTACTTCAAAATGAATTATTCACTTTGCTTTCCTTACCATAGGACATTTTCAAATTTAGCCTTTTGGTTCCAAAATGGATATGATTTTTTTTTTCGCAATTCCCCACAGAAAGAAAAAAATRTTTTCTGACCAACATTCCCTTGGACTTGCATACAATGAAATTCCCACAGTCAGACAGCATACCCGTGTATTTCTGTTTGGAGATCTGTTATGAAATATAACTATTACTACTGTGATAATAGTGCTGAAAGATTTTATTTGCTCTGACCAGGCATCCCTGGACAGAAAAGAGCTACACAGTTTCACAGATGAGAAATATATGCATAGAGGGAGATTAAATTAAGTCACCCACATGTGCACAAGGCTGGCCAGAGCTGGAAAATGAACCTAGGGTCTTAGTGCATCACCTTTATCGGGAAAGTATCCTCCTCCTTACCTTAGAGGTAACGCAGAGAGGGAAGAACCTTCAGTCTACAAGACTTCCACCGGAGTTCCCATGGGAATCAGTACCCTTCGCGAGAACGTCTAACCTCACAAACACCCACACTGCTGAGGGACAGAGGCGATTTTTTTCCAGTAAATGGACAAGTGCAGAGTAGGGTAATTTGTAAAAGTACCATCGTCATCCTCAATCCAAAYGCAGGCCTACAATCACAGCTAACCAGGCTTCACTTGCGACAGAAGTGTTTCCARTCACACTCTCCTAGCTGGCTGGATGGCCCTGCCAAGAACATGATTTTTTTTTTACATCTCCGAAAGCATACTATGCAGTAGCATGTTATTTATTTGTAGGAAATCCTGAAATTCTATATTTCACTTTTTCAAGGTCACGGGCTATAGTTTACAATTGTAGTCATCATTCTGAAACATTTTTGAGGCAGCCAGAAGAGCAGTATGAGAGTGAAAAGAAAAAAGATCTAGGCTGCTGTCATAGAAAAAAATCTTCACTAATTTGTCTTACCCACTACAGCATCTGCACTGTGACTAGAAAACCCTTACCGGGGGTTTCTTCAGCTAACTTGATCGGCTGCGCTACAGAGATCCTACACAGTGATGTGGAGATGTACTGCAGACAAACCAAATAGATTTGCAAACGGGAATGTCACTAACAAATTTTAAGAACAGAAACGAAGATTTGTGATAATTCCACGCAACTTTCTGCATTACTTAGACCACAGGACTCCCCTGAAGTATTTTCCATCTTCAAGAACAAAAGGCGGTACACAGCTTATCCTTTAGGCTGAAAATAAATCCTGTTTTCGGTATTTTCAGCGATGGCCCACAAGCCCTGGTTCGCAGCTCCGCTGGTTACGCTTCGGCCCAGCAGCAGTTAGTGTTGAGGGAGAAGGGCTGCTCCAGCTCTTCCCCTCGTCCCCCGAACACAAAGCGCCGAGCGACAGCGACGGCGGAGTTACGGGGCCCCGTCTCCTCGCATCCAGGTGAGTGTTAAGTCCAGAGAGAAATTTTCCAAAGGAACTCCGCCAAAGACAGCAAACTTGCTCTCTTGAATGTGTTTTATTGTTAAACGGGGTCTTTTCTGCTGAACATGGTATCTTACAGATTTTAACATCTTTATCATAAAGATGCACTACTGTAACTACGCCATAAGCTGTACTTAAGTGAATAGAGTTATTCAGGCATCATAAACCSTTTAAATATTGAGTGTTACCAGTATCAAGCCCCGATCTGCTATACCTGAAAAATTCTACACATGTATACGTATATACTCAGTTCCAGCTTCCCAGTGCAGAGTGTTAATGAGAGTTCTCTTTAAATAAAGAGTACTTGCATTTTGGTATTTTGAGATTAAGCAGAAATCAAATTCCCTGAAAGTTACTACAAAATGAAACAGGAACTACTACGTATCTTCAAAGCTCCTGCCACATTAGCTGCAACCTTGGCTAGCATATGCATTACAATACACAGTTTAAATTGAATTTGATGAACTGATATTCACATGCCTCACGTCACACTGAAGCAGAACTGGTACTACTTTCAAATAAGCTTTTTTAGCTGGCAAGGCAATGGTAGTTTTAACAGAAAGTTCTGTAAAATGTTAAATTAATATTCCAAAATACCAGTCAGCGAGAAAATTATGATTTCTTGAATAAAGCAAAAATGGTTCCCATCAAATTACCCTTACTGAAAGTTAGTTGCAGCTACACCATAATAAATCTATTCCATAGTTATTAATCCTGAATTAATAAAAATGCAAGTATTCCCATTAGCTAGTGTGTCAGCTTAGTAACACACAATTTCTGCCACTAACTGAAATTGAATATGGATTACTTCCTTCCAGTTCTGGCATTCATGAAGCGAAAAGGTACGTCTGTTAATACCCAGCTTTCTCAACACTAAACAGAAGACACTGTATCACTGAAGGAGACCACATCCCAAGGTACCACCAACTGTGGTCACTTACACACCAAAACAGCATCCTAAYGGGCAGCCCTCCAGAAGAGGTGCACTGAAGCGCAGAATCAGATTTAACATGGGGAACACTGCAAAAGGACTGGCAAGCAACAAAGCTGGAGGAATAAACGGACACGGAAAAAAGGCAAACTCTGAGCAAGTGACCAGCACTGGCTAAATAACCRGTTGCAATTTCTTTTCCCGATTCTGGAAATTCTTTCGAGTAGTAACGAAACTGGCATGGAGATGCTCTCATTTATTAATTTGTTGTTAAATACTTTCCACCAAACAGAAAATTATGCACAGGCTTAACAACTGCTAAAGATTTAAAAAAAATTACCAGCAATGAGTTATAACCAAAGTCATTCCCAAGCACTCCCATCACACAAACGTATGATAGCTTAGAAGCATGACCTTTCAGWAGGCTCCAGCACTTCGTATCAGGAAGTCTTACTGCGGTCGACAGAACTACGGTAGGTAAAGATTCAGGGTAAATAAACCGAGAAGCAGGCCTGCGGATTCCGCCGCACGGACAGAAGTGTACTGTGTTCAAGGGCCGCGCTCTGAAGACGGCCTGTCTCACCCTTTAGAGGCAGAGGGGCAGCCCTGCTGATCAGAGGAAGCAGGAACTCACCTACAAGGATGCTGAACATCAGTGTGAGCATCAAATAGGCTTGAGAAGCAATCTAGTTCTGAACATGCTTAAAAAAAAAAGGAAAGAAAGAAAAAAGGCAGTTCTACGGAGCCCAAAACCCACAGGGGAGAGGAAGCCTTGGATTGAAAGTGGTGGACTCCAAGGGCAGAAGTGTTTGAGGACTTTTCCAAGAGGAGTCAGTTGCTGAGTTACAACATTCAGATGCAAGGGAAATGGAGCTTTCTACACCCAAAAGGAAAAAAAAGGCGGGGGGGGGGAAGGGAGAGGGGGAGGAGGGTTACAGATGAAGGGAAAAAGAAAAATACATTTGTCATACAATACAAGTAGTAGAAGTATTTTGGGAACAGATTTACCATCTCTCAATTAAACATGAGGCAGCATGACTGTGCTTTCACTGCACAGAAGTTTCCACTATGATAACAAGTCCAACAACCGCCTCATTGTGGACCACGCAGAAACGAGGAGGACTCCCACAGTGCGTATTAATCACTGACCTCTGATGTAACCGGGGCGGGGGGAGAAGAGCACCCAACAAAAATCCATTTTCATTGCAGCATGGAAGATGGTTCTTACTGCCAGGCAGGAACAGAAATCAGGGGAGAATAGCTGTAACAGCAGGGCTCAATTTTAGGTGTACATGCTATGCCTCTTTATATCCTCAGAATACGCCTTCTGTGTGAAAGATAAATCTCCTCTTCATTTTYTGAGACCTCATAAAGAGTTTCCTGAGTTCATGCCCAAGAAACCTTCTGGCAGACTTTACTGAAGAGGAGGATTTTCAGCCATTTGCAAACCTTTTTTGCTCCAGCTTTTGAGACATGCACAGAGGTTCCTGCTACAGCTTACAACCGCTTCCTCTCCTAAAAAGTGCAACCCTCCTTACTCAAACATGTCACCAGAAACAAGCTTTTATGAGTATTATACACTCCATAATCCTGCAAATACTTGTGGTTGCTATAAATGTTTTCTCTCCTGGCATTAGCAAGTCAAATTATTTTCTACTCTATGATTAGCCTCTTTTGCACTTAAGAAACAGGAATTCCAACTGAGTTGAAAAGCAAAACTAGGTTTACTAGAGCACAACCTGTGAAAAATTCCAAATGGCACAGGTAGAGAGTAAAGAAAGCTCACTACTGAACACCATTAATCTAGTCTTTCACGTGGGACAGCCAGGCCAGCCCTGACTAAATTTTAAATTTCTCTGAATTTGAACCCATATTGGACTGCCTATTTCAGGAGAAATCAGTGAAACACACGTATCTTTTCCTTCTGGCTTTTCAGCTGCTGCAATCAGTTTGGGTCGGGCCCCACCACCCAGTCTTTAGAGCAGTGACTTTTACAAGGCATTTTTAAACAACCGAGACAATCAGAGAGGAACAGAGCTGCTCCTSTACTTGTCTCTCCTTTTGCATACTGCCCAGCAGAGCCGCTTGCACCAAAAGGGCACAAGGCTCCATCTGCCCGGAGGCCGTGGGCTCCGGGGCAGCACAACTCCATACCCGTGCCTCCGAGCGCCGCAGCCACCACGGTCAGGGTGTCACTGGGGGAAGACCCACGGATCCCCGCAGGCGCACAGCCTGGGAGGCAGCAGGCAGAGCTCTGTTCTCTGATCCACAGCCCAGTGAAGTCTGCCTTGCCACAGAGGGTTTTGGRCACGGCCACAAAGGAACAAGACGACCATGCATCATGTTCCTTCTAGTAAAGATGTACCAAACACAAGGCAATGTGGTGCAGGAGCTGTAACAACTCCCAGCGGAGGTACAAACATCACCCACTGCCAAAGGATTTGAACAAGTTTATCGCAAAGCACACAGCTTTACCAGATGATTATAAATGACGTACCTTAAAGCAACGCGGATAGAACTTTGCTGAGTTTATACCTGTAAACAGTTTGAGATTGATTATTTTTTGTCACACRGATACGTTTAAATGTTTGTTTAGAATAGTAGTTGGAAATGAGACAAAGAGATTCAGTTTGAACTACGTATTTCGGGGAACACGTATTTAAAAGCACTCATATGCTGCTCGCTYTGTAAGCCAGATCTCCTCCCGAAGTGGCACGGCCTGCTGGGACAGAGCTTCCACAGAGGTTAGCTAGACGTCATTCAAACCCACAGCTGTGCTGAGGTTCTCCTCAAAGTCACGCTTATTCCAGGAGTTCTAGGCAAAGTCATAGCTGGGGGCAGCGGGCAATTTTGATGAGAGCTGGAGCATCTGGGACAAGTCCATCAGGTAACAAGAGTTCTCCAACAAGGATTAAGCCTCTGTTTTCTGGTCAGCCTAAGGCTGATAATGCTAAAATCAGTGCATTACATTGCAGAATCTTCTACATTGCACCTGCAGCATATTTTATCATTTACCATCCTCAGTGTTCCCTCAGCAYAGCTCTGGAGATAACACAACCAGGAAAAAAAAAAGGAAAAAAAAAAAAAAAGCAGAGAATAAAGAGACTATCTTGTTGTTTAGGAAAGATCTTCGCTCTACTAAGTCTCATCACAAAGTAGCTGGCTCTTACTCAAGTGCTCTGTGTGGGACGTTGCCGTTCACCGATGACAAGCGTGCCGGCCTGCATCCGCCCCTCTTCTAGTGGCAGGTATCTCAGTGGTCCGGGATGCCTGGCTACGTGAAAGCGCTGCAGAAATACTACTCGCCTTSTCACTGTCGCGCAACCAAATCACTCCGTCCTTCAAAGCTCGCTAGCGGAATTACTCAGTAAAAAGACCCACTGAAAGACTGTYTCCACAGATAATCAGATACGGGCGTAAGTTTAAAATGTGTGCGACACCAACAAGGCTTCTGCAACGACGACAGCGATGCTTTATTACTGGTGAGAGACCTCATGAATGCTCTTCATAGCACTTGCAATGAGAGAGGAAAAATCCAATGGTAAAGGAGATGCTGGCAAAGGAAAGAACGTGTCAGAGTGGCGGCGTTTTGGGGGGGGCAGGTTTCGTGCGGGATTTTTAATGTGTTTTTTGTTATTATAAATTCCACTAAGGAAATTCCTCTTTACCTGAAATGACTAAGCAACTTTCACGCTGACAAACACGGCACAGGATACCTCAGCCGCCTCCGCTAGCGAGGCTTCCAGACCTACTCGCAGCAGGGCGCCCAAGCTCCCTCGAATTCCCCTGCCCCGTCCCAGGCGTAAGGACGGGCCCAGCCCTCTCCCGCGCTCGGAGCGCCCCGCGAGCGACGGCGCAGCAAGAGCARAGGGAGCGCAGGGCCGAGCCGCAGCACTTCCTCCCGCCCCGCGGCAAGCTCGGCTCTTGGCTGACCCACGGTGACTTCCCGAGCTAAAATTTGGCAGGCAGCGTAAGATGTGGATGTTCACAGAAAATGGCTCTTTTTCACTTGCATATAGGATACCAACAGGCTCGGGTCCRCACTGCGGCCAGGTCAGGAGGACTCTCTTGTAAATTTGGGTTGTATAAACGCAATATACGTGTAGAAACCTTCCAGTATTGTCATTTGCTAAGCGAGAACAATCAGAGGCTCCCAGTGAATTCATACGTGCTTTTGGAGGCTAATTCGGAATCTCAGGCCCAGGAAACGTGTTTGAGCAAAAGGGTAGGAAATACGAAGACGCACGCCGAATTACGCCTTTGCACCGAAGACGGGAACGCCACCGCGACAGACTGACAGGTTCCCCACTGACGTTCCCGCACGGTGTGCATTTCCCTTCGGAAGCATTCCCCAGGAAGGAAAAAGAAAACAAACAAAACATTAGCTATAGTGTTATATGAAAAAGAAAACATGGAACATTTCATGTCTACGGAAAACAAGAACTTCTTCCTTYTTAAGTCTGAGGTGCCAGGACACTGCCTCTATTTGCTGCACACTCAAAATGTCTCATCAGCAAAAAAGAAAAAATATGTAAAAAGTAATAATAAAAAAACCCATATTTTGCCTCTGATTTGTAGAGCTGGAGCAAATCATGAACATTATAGCCTTAGCCAAGAGTGTGAACACTCACATTTAAGCAAGTATGTGCTTAACTACTGCCAACAAGCGACAGGGCTCATTACCTCTGAATATTGTGCTGCCCGTCTGTAACTCACCTCAGCTAAACTATAGCAAGTACCCGTGCTGGTCCTGCCGTGCTCCGTTCCGGATTCTGCGCGAACCCTACCGCCCCCACTCTCGCGTCCGCCTGGATAGCTCAGGTTAGCCGACAGCCAGCCAAGACCAAAACTTGGAAGACACACTGAGAAGTCACGAAGGACACTCTAAGGCACCAAAGGGCACCCATCCAAACCGTGACTTCCGAACGCTGGCTGATATTAGTGATCAGATTGCCACCTGATGGCCACAGCTGAAATACAATGGGAGGTCAGAAACTCAGTCCCTACTCGTGCCGAATCTCTCTCCCTGGTTACGTAGCCCGATTCCCACAAAGAGCAAGCACAGCGCCATGGTCTGGGACCTGCTGTTGAAAGAACATCACGCGTCAGGCAGGCTCGCATCCTCCAGGGTGCACGTCTTCTGCAGCCTACCTACCTTCTAAGCAGGCGCAGCCCAACAAAAAAGTCAAGGTGTTCAGCTGACGCATAATCTTGAATGAGACACCGTCACTCAGTTTACCTGGAAATACCTTCCCAGTCACCAAGTTATTCCTGAAGATAACCAGCTCCGAGTGCGAGGAAGACAGCTGGTCACCCAACGGAGACCAGCGGTCCACACGGTTCTCAGAGTACACAACAAAGCCCTCAGAGGTTTTCTACCCAACTCTAACTTTCACGGAGGGAAAATTAGAATCTACTTTAAATGATCRTTTAGAAATGTCTCTTTCTCTTTCACTCATTCATCCACGAAAACTTCTCTTTTTCACAAGCTTTTACAGCTGAGAGAGAGTCCCAGAGAGYAAACGTACAGGGAGGTAAGTGGTCACAAATGAGACGCGGATGGGCCAACGTGCCTCTGTGCCAAAGGAATTCCACACGATCTGCCCCTATCTTTGAGCGATTATATTATTAACACAAGCCTGAATTTAACTTTTTAGCCTAATGGACCCTTCTGCTACAAGCTGGTATAACTCTGTCTACTTCTTCCCCCTCAACAGATGAGGAAAATACCTAGGAATATCCAGCTTGAAATATTATTTTTCTTCCCTTCAGTTGTCTCTCTGATTTTCTTCTGACTCACCTCTAGCAGACATCCAAACTCAAGCTCTCTTAGCTTACCGGTCCCTGCTTTCCCTTATAACAGTATAATTTGGTCCTCTAAATTCTTATGTGTTATTTACACACTATGAACTACAGTATTTCAGGAATGCTCAAGAAGCAGTAAGATGGTGACTTTGTAAAAAGGATCGTAGAAATCAACGGCCAGGTAACCCAGCTGGGATGCAACTCGCAACACCGTTCAAGAATCTGATTCCCAAGCTCTCATCMTAACTCAGGAACATCACTTTGTGGCAATTACCACCCGATCTGATAAATTCACGCAAATTACAGGATCACAAGGCACTCTCATTTGGAGAGACTACTCAAGAAAATTCATATTTATAAATGTCATTGAGATCAGGTCTGAAGCAGATGCAAGTTTTGATACGTCTCCTGTGTAAAATCCCGGAAAGGAGCACGCTCTCCGTACACACACTCCCCTCACCGCAGAGAGCTTTCGCAGCCACTACTGTATTTGAGCATCCTAATCTGTCATCCAAATTATCCAGCCTCTGCGAGCAGCGTTTAAAGAAATAGTACACGCAACTTCCCTGTGCTTTTGTCTCACGTAGAACTGCCCTCGAACACATTAAAAAACATTTAGTCCTGCAGAATAGAAGGAACCGCAGAATTATTCAGGGACGGAGACAGGGAGGAGTGAGTCAAGGAAACAGGAGGAAAGAAAAGGAAGGAGACTCAGATAAAAAMGAGCATTTTCACACATAACACCTTTTCCATGTTTAATACGTATACCCATGTTTCACGTTCATGTTCTGTTTTGCCTTTATTGTAATTATTATACCTCTCACAGCAACAGCAGATTCAARTTCTTTTATTAAAAAACAATTTATACACGCGATATGAGAAACAAAAGCAGACGAGTTAATTGGCCACATTTTTCAAAGAACATTCTAAAAATAGTCTCTGCAGACCTTGGCTGTAAAAAGAGCAGGTATTATGGATTTAAAGTGCCTTTAGTTTTAAGTAAAAAAACAATTTTTTTTCTTTTATTAAGGGATTTCTGCTGGCAGAAATGAAGAATCAAGCTTGTAACAATATTTCAAAGTGTTCCTTAATACGCATTTTCCTCTAGTAAAACCAGCAGGGAAAGTGTCCAAATAACTCTCCACTAAATGCCAGTATTATATTTCCAGCAAATGTCTAGTTCAGCCAGGCATCAAAAATATTTCCACATATAGGCCTATTAGAATCAGATTCTTATGTTGTCTATAACTGCGCTTCACCTGATCATCTCCGATTCCTGTATTTTATTTTACATTTGAACTTAAGATGACATTTCTGCAAATTCTCCTGTATTAAAAAAAAATAATTCAGTGCATATTTGGACGCAGAATAAAGAAGTGGGCTCTTTTAAAGAAAAAAGGGCTAAACTATCTCATTATTGAGGCCACTGGAAAAAAATATTTGTCTTTGGAATTTCTGTGGCTAAACTATTTAGAAAATAATAACTCCAGTAAGGCATCACAAGAAAAGTACAGTGTATTTCACATACTGTTAATAAAGATTTGTGAAGAAGAATCTATAAAAATAACATAACAGAGAAAAACTTGGAAAGGATGAGATGAATGTCTAAAGAAAATGTCCCAGTTTGTAGAGAAAAATTATAATTGCTTTTCACTAGTTTGCTTATTTTTACTACAAAGTACTTTCCCTTTAACATCTAACATTTCTACCTACAGAAATTCTCCATAGAAATGTCTTTTCTGGTACTGTAGAAAAACAGAACTTTTAAAATGATTGCAAGATAATTCTTCTGCTAAAAGAAATGTTACCTATTTAGAATTAAAAAAATAAATGCAGTGAGAGTAGGTCTCCCAAAACTAACAAATGATGCTGGATATTTCCCTCAGTCCTGAACGTCAGACCGCAGAACAAGAATAAAGCGTTTGTGAGTCTCCAAAAGGAGACCTTGCAATTGGAATTCACATCTCTGCCAAGCGAAAGCTTTTCGGCTGTTGTCACCGTCTCATTGTCATTCCGCTCACTGTGGGTTCCCCAGGGTCCAGAACAGGAGTCCTGGCATTATTAACATAACAGATTAATAGCAGTGGGAAAAGACATTTTCGCAAACATGCTAAATATTAATAATAATCGATAGCAATTTATATTTCCTAACGTGCGCCAGACAAACATACCCCAGGCGTGGAGGAGAGGAGGAAGGGCACAGCAAGGAAAGGGACAGTGTCAACAGACTATAGAGAATGAAAAGGGAATCAGTGAATCAATGCAGGACAGAGGACTGAGCCGTGAGGTGGATGTCAAAAGCAGAGCTCTATTTTCAGAGGCACACAGGCACACATTTTAATGCTGCTATATAAGTTGGATTTTCCATTCCTAGTCAGAAAAATTCCACTGAAGCTCACCAATTTTACATCACATAATAAACAGCAGAGCTCTGTAAGAACAGTGAAAAATTGCTTCTTACTATTTTTACCGGAGTAACACTGTACTCTATAAATTGTTTTCTTGACAATCATAACCTCTTTTTTTTTTAATTCAGATATGTACAAACTTACCGAGTTTCTAGATTTGCATTTCAAGCCTGCCTTGTACTCAGATTATTTTCTACCACCTACAGATACTGTTTTTAAGGTAAGAAACTTGTGAAACTTGTTGCTTTTTTCTAAAGAATTATCCCAGGAAAGTTTTCAAAATACAAACTTTTAGAGTCTTTAATTATCTTTRTCTCACGTGCTTTTAATTATCAGCAGCAGATGAACATCAGAAGTAGAACGCACAGCCCTGCTGATTAGTGAGGTTCCCGAATTACCCGCCACACAGCGTTTGTGTTGGTAAAATCAAATCAAACCATTTCAGCTGAAGACTTCTTAGTAGAATATAAATTCCAGCCTGTCACTGAGCTGAGTCCTCCAGAGTTGCATGAGACCTACAGAGTTTCGCTTCACAAAGTTCAAGGGTGCATTTTTGCAGTAGGGTCAAACCCTGAGATCTGAGGCAAGAATCATGTTTTTTCCAAACCTGAAACTCAGTTAACATCTGCGTGAAACCTCCTCTTTGTATAGGAGAGGCTGCCCGAGATCCTCCCAGACCAGCGTACRCAAAGGGTCCTCCAACACCAAGCTGAAGCTTTACTCCCTGGAGCCTTTATMCACCTGCATTAACGGGCACGCTGGAGAACCTGCGCTGCCTGTTACCCACAGAAGACAGCAGATGTTTGGCTAACCAGAACCGAAGACAGACAAGGAGTCAGCACCACACCAGCTTTTGCGCTGGAATTATTTCCTCTTGGATAGTTSTGGCTCGAGATGTGCTGCAAGCTCCGAGCTGGACTGTTCCTCGTTGCACGCACAGGACCTGAATCCTGGGTCCAGAGCCGGCGGCTTCGGTGCTAGCCCCGCCGGCTGCTTGCTGGGGCTTAGCAGTAAATCCGAGTGCTTCTGCCTTCCCATGGCAGATGATATTCCAGTGAGCCACTTCCAGCTACTTCGGGGAGCAGACTTGTTTTACCTTCTGCTGGAAAGTACCTTGGCTTTGGCTGCTGCTCCTGAGTTTCCACTCACAATCCTCAAACTTTTCCTAAAGAGAAAAATGTGGTTTGGCCACAACCCTGTGTCACTCGGGTTACTGCCCCGGGTCTACGACCAGGCACAGAGAGGAACCCTGGAGTCTCCAGCCAGACTGTGCAGAGCTCCCACCTGAAGAGGCGCTAACCAGAGAGCCCGGTCTCCCKGGGCAGGGAGAGGCAGGACTAGCCAGGAGAATCCAAAGGCGGCCAGGCACCTGGAAACGGCTTTCCGCTCTTCTGCGTATCCCGTTACAGCGCTGTGGGGTTCTGCAGCGCGCCCCTGCTTGGCTCCGGGTTTTACTCCAATGCTCCCGCACATCCCTAACTTCCTTCTAGAGGCCTGGGGAGCACAGCAAGGGGTTTGAAACCACAGTGTCGGCCACCAACGTTCCCGCGAGCGTACTCCGGAGCGCCTCGGGACCATGCCGCCAGTCCTCTCTTCAGTCCTTTCCCTATTCAACGGGGGAATTACCASCATTTTTTTTAACAGTAATTGTCCATAAAGAGACAATGTGGCTTTAAGGGGGGAAAAACACGGCAACAACAAACAGGCAAGCACTGCAGATGGCAACTGAGCCCCAGATTTGCATCTGACCTTCACGGCTGAGACACCCCCGTAACTAAATCCACTCCACCAACCACCACCCCACGTCCGATTTCAAACCTCCAGCTAGGGAAAACGCACGGGAGCGGACTGGGATGCCTACCAAAAATTTCCCACCWTTTGACTGGAGAGCCAAACTGCAAACAAACCAACCAACCAAAAAAACCTTTCCTCCTCCAGCTACCAGTTTTCTGAATTACAGAAAWGCTTCACTAATATGAAAAACTGGAATTTTAACCGGACAAGAGACGGCAATAAGAAACACAATTCTGCTTTTTAAATCCAGTTTGCTGCAGAGATCTCTTCCTTTTCCTCAACATTTTTCATCGCCTGATTTCAATACGTTTGCACTGTGAACACTTCTCTGCGGACACTACTATTTTTGCATTTTTTTTCCTGGTTGCTCAAGCGCTCTTTAAAGACAGGCTTTCGTCTCTATTAGAAAAACAAAAGTCTCTGACAAAATACTAAGCACGTGTTTAATCCCAGCGCTTCATTCCCCTGAAGCCTGTTTACAAGTCACTTCTGATGGAGAAAGCGTTCCTAGACCTTTTCCTGTAAATTTTAGGAGAGGAACGATGGCAAGTTCAACAAATGACCGTGGAACATAACACTACCTACAATCCTCTGCTAACACTTCGTGAACAAATACAGTTATCATTAAACAGGTAGGTTTTCGGATCGTTCTGCAGATGGGTGAAGATGACTTGCCCCAAGAGCACTGAGCGAGCGTCAAGCAACTAAGCCGGAGCTGACGCCTTCACGGGAATCTCACGATCTCCWGCGCAAAGGCACCTGATTCCTGGATCGCTGCTGTTGCTTTAGACCCATTCAGCTTCACCATCACAGCACAGTACTCTTACAGCTTCTCTCGACAGAGTCTGGCAGCATCACTATTTAGAAGCTCATTTCGCTAGATTCTGCATTAAGTCGCAGTATGCGAAAACACGGACACACGGGGAAGATGGGCTGTTTGCAGTACATACACCCACATACAGACAGAGGTACCGGATCCTACTTACCGCAGCTTTTTTCCAAAGCAGTCTTAGGTGTTGCACCCACACCTGGCCCTATTTAAAGCCACCAYGTTATTCTAAAAGGGACTGTTTATACTAAAAATGCTCCCGGGACTCCTGTATTTGTATTTCAGGGCTGCCGCATCCCCTATTTCCTCACTGCTTTAATATAGCCTGAGGCAGAGCGGGTGAAATGACTTGCGATGCCACTGTAATTTTTATCAAGGCTTGTTCCTGGTAAAAAGCCTCTTTGTTTCAAAGAAATGTGATTTGGCCTTTTTCCTCCTCTGCTCTATTCCTTGGTTAATATACCACTTCCACTTGCCCTGGGGCTAAGAAAGGTATTCCATGGAATTGGTCAAATCTCACTGTTTTTCTTCTAAATCACAACTGGCTTTTTTTCCTCGACCCTTGCTAAGCACTATCTAAGCTGACAGTCTGAACCTGAGATTTTATTTGTGCCTTAACTCTTCAGCTCCTGGATTTTCACAATCACATGGTTATGTTAGAGACCCATGTCAGATCTGGTCAATCTGCTATGGCAAAGGACAGCAGTGATGTGGAGCACGATGGGAAGGAGAAGCTCTAGCTAGCCTATTTACCATTAGAAACAAATTCAGCCATCCCCGAAAAAGGTACATTCAGCTAGGTATTCATTTAGTATAGATTTGAAAGTAAAATTTTTCTGTCCAGCTGGTAACTTTCAATCTGATTCACGGGGTTTCAAAAACACTTCTCAAAGATACTTAGAGAAGAGTACATTAGAATATAATATACCCGAAAAAATACACAACAAATCGTACAGGAATTTCTATGAGGCATAGTGCAATCTCTTATTCCGCACTGAAAACATTTCTTTCAGAAAAATGTACTGCAATAGCTTAAGAACAGCATGAATGTTTTTTTTTTTTAATTATATTCTCTTCAAACAAAAAAAAAAAAACAAGTCCAGACTCACAGAAACATACAAAAGGGAAAAAAAGAACGGAGGAATATGCTAACCGGCTCAAAGACACTGCATAACCAGACTTTGGCTGCCAGAGGCACATGATCCTAAATGACCAGAATAGGCCTCAAGTAAAAGGCAAGATTGAAATTACAAAATTCAAGACAATCACAGGACAGCAGAGAGCAAACTTGAATCTTGATAGTTTCACCCTTCTTTTCCTCAACTTTATTTTTTTTTTTTTTTTCAAGATCTGCTGTATCGACACTCACCCTAGGGCAGCTTTAACATTTTCCCAGATGACCTCTTACACTTCCAGCATCATCTTCTGGAAATAAGGCCTAAACCCAAGCCTGCAACGAGCACCAGCCAGGCATCTTCCTGGACCTCCAAGGAGTCCAAGGGACTCAACAAATGACAGCACTACGGAACAACAAGCTATAGCATATAGCAGTACCAGTAAACTGCTGAGCTTGCACACCCGATAGAACAGCTTTTGGAAACAGGATTGATCCAGGGCCTAATTTACATGGCTTCATGCGAGCTGCATCATGCCACAAATGTTCRTAAGTAAATGAACCTGGGAAATTTTGCTGTGTAACCAATGCTGCTCAACTCTGCGCCACTATCTGCATGCAGAACAAGGAACCGATACAGAAGTGCTTGGAGAAATACTATTATTTTCCAAAAGGAGAACTCTTGAAGTCCATCCTGTAAGAAATTACACAGTCCTAAAATGTTRTTTAATTGGAAGAAAGCTAGAAGTTTAGATGTTTTTTAGGGACACATCCCAAAATATTTCASTTCAACACTGCCAAATCTTTTCAAGCTTAAGATATTTAGCGTGCCTTTATGGAACCACCACCATGTTAGCCATATTAAAAAAATGTCTTGTTTGTTGGAAGTTCAAGAATAYTGATAAAYTCCCACAAAGCATTTCCATTTTATTCAACAAGGATTTTCCAACCCCATCYGAAAACTTTTTACAATGGAACATRCACAGTTCTCCCTGGTTTCCTMTCACTGAGATTAYACACAGATATCTAATGCTACATTAYAAAAATATGAATGAATCTACAGCTTCCTAGACAAAGCCAAAATGATACGCATTTTATTAAATACAGGATTGCTTTACATAAACACGCTGTTGTGCGCTTTGGAGTTACTAAGCTTAATTTATAGTTTTCAAACCAGAAGACAGGTTCTGCTTTGTTTCTAATGTACCACAACATTTGCTTTTAAATTAAATAATGCTTAACCCAGACTCGGGATTGTTTAATCAAGTTCAAATTTACTCCCTCTCTCACATTGACAAAYAGGGTATATTTTCCTGTGAAATGCATGCCAAAAACTGTGTTCAAGTACATTCAAGTACACTAATAAATAGTATTTGAAAGCAGAAGGAAGACACTGTTCAGTGTTCTCATGCATTTACATGATACCTGCAGTCTTCAAAGTATCTTACAGATAAACTCGATGCTCCCCCCCCCTTTTTTTCTACGGTGTCTCTTTCAGTCATGTTTGGAATTCAGCATTTACCAGCACTTGGAAACACTGCACACAGTTAGGCGTGTAAGGGAAGAACACTTCACTCCAAAGAAAAACATTAACCTGGACAGTAAGTTACTATCCAACATCCTACTGCATTTTTGCACAGAGAACGGGAGTTAAGATCCTAACGGGACCCTTTAACAGTCAAAATCAATAAAGTCTTTGCCTCAYGTTTAACCTGAAAGAGAGCATCCCCACCCTCAATTACGTGGCATTTAATAATCCCTGATGCAGGAAGTCTTCCCTACTGTTCAGCAATTTAAGCAGTTTTCTAAACTTTGCTACCCACAAAATTGTATCCGCATAAAATGGATTAAAACTCTTTAAAAATGGCATTCTGTTCTCTTGTGGATCTTCCTTTGAGACATCTTTCTTTGACGCAGCAAATGTTAATGTTGACGATGAAATTAAATTCAAGCAAAAATAAAATTCRTTAAGATAAACATAACCCAGAGTGATACAAAGCCTTCACTTCTTCGGMGGTATCTACGTGTTTCTGTTAAAAGCGTTATATTTTTAAGTAGTACAAATGTTTTCCCTTGCGTTCACTGAGGATGCCTCTGTCAGAGCTTCTTTGCAGAGAACAGGAGAAACGTAGCACGTGAGACAGGCCTTCCGCGAGCACAGAGCGGCACGCGCTGCAGGACCGCCCTAGCTCCACAGCCTGCACAACGCACCCGGCCTCCTAACGTCCAGCCTACCAAGGGGTATGTTTGCTTTGAGGCCTGCTTTATTTTGTATTACAGTTCTCCCCATGTTTTCCTTCTCCAATCGCTCAGTTTCGCCWCTCCCCAGATAGCCAAGTGTATGCAATGCTAGAAGATGTTAAAAGATCTCTGTACGAATCAAGTGCTTTTTTCTATAACTCCCTAGAATGGTGAAACTACTTGATAAAGTTTTCCCATAAGCATTTGATAAAGCAGTAAGGCCTTCTGGCAGGGTTATCTGACATTGGTTTTTCACTTAATACTCGGATCTTCAAATACTCCTTGGTTGGTCAGCACGGCAAAGGCTTAGAGACTGCAGCTAACGCGCAGGAAAGGGGTCGACCGAGGCTCGCTGCTCGCTTCCGTAGGAGCGCACCTATCTACRCGGCTTCTGGTAAGCTACAACCCGAGCACTCAAGCTGTGCGCCGCTACTCGCTTTGGAAGCTGAGGWACTGCTGGGCTACGCCTTGCGTATTTAAAGAGCGTTACATGCTTTACAGACTGCACCTATACGGCAGTCATCTCGCCAACGGGACCCAGCACGTCTCCCAGCACAGACAGAATGAAAAGAGAACAGCTCTGGACAAAGAGCAAATAAAAGATTGTAAAGCAGAGGGGGGGCAGCTTTAGCTGAAGTCTTCATGAAACCAAGCCAACCTCTTCTTGTAATTAGCAATGATGGGATACTCACTAGTTAACAGGTAATCAAGTACCGGTTCCTGCTGCACTGACAAAAATACTGCCGAYTCCTTCAAAGATGCTGCCTTTGCCATGTCATTTCTAGCGCTCTCACCTCATTTTTCAGCCTAGTCTCAGAAGCCACCAGGGACAAGAACCACCTCTGCTGCAAGACCATTCCATACCTCGGCAGAGCAGCAAATGTCAGCAGCTGTTAGATTACTATTGTGAGCAGCCCTAAGAGGCTTGACGGGATAGAGAGCTCGCGGAACAGGGGAGTTAGGACGCTGAGCTGGGCCAGCCTGGACAAGAGGGTTTCCCAACGTCCTGCGCCCAGGAGCAGACGCAGCACTTCACAAGTACCTTCTGGAACGGGTGGGAGGAGGGAGGGGGGAGTGAATTACTTACTAATATTTACGTTCAACCCTCTCAAAAGAGATCAAATCTCTTTTGTTTTCCTCCCTCTYCTCTTTCCCAGTGCAAACAAAGACACAAACTTTTAAGAAGTCTGTGCGCATTTGAGCAATCCTCTCTGGAGCACAAACAAAATTCCCAAACACTTGCCACATCCTATCAGAACCATAATAAAGATGTTTATAGTTTTAACCATCAAATAAAGTGCTTAATTCCACCGAGCTTGTCCCCTCCATTCAGTCACTCCACAGCTTCATTTAGCAGGCCAGTGGTAAAAAAAATTCATTAATTTTTATTAACAGGGAGAGCCATTTGTTCCCTGTGACAATATTTGACTTGTCGAAATGATTTTCACCTCTGCCATGAGGTGCGCGCTCCCCACATACATCACCCGATTACTCCAGGAACGGCCAGAGTTGCAGTCATTAGCCAGTGAATTAACGACAATCCACAGCGCTATTAATCACGCTGACAAAAGCGTTAGCTTGCTGCTGACCCGAGCACGGCTCTGGGACACGAGCAGAGGAAAGGAGAGCACAGCCACAGGGCTAGGAAAGAAAGGATTTTTTTTTTTTTAAGCTGCTGAGGCAGGGAAAAAGAGGAGAGAGAGGGAGAAATTAGATAGTAAGAGTGGAGCAGAAGCAAACTGCACATGAAAACTGAGGAAGGCACAAAGGTTGTAAGAGAAGGAGGGAGAAGGGAGAATCACCCCACCACCTATTGTAACTCAAGCTGYTCCCATTAAGCACAGTGTAGTAATGTCTTTTTAAGTGTCTAGGTGCCACCAGGAGCACGTGCCACTGGCTTTCGCTAGGACATAGCAGGCCTCCAGATGAATTCTGGCGACTCTCAGTGGTGTAATTTAAGGTTTCCATCTCGGGTTGCCCTCCCCTCCCAACTCCCCACACAGCTGACTGCCCAGTGTACTAACAGAAACTAAAAGCAGTGGTGGCACAAGGTACTGCTCTGGGCGAGAAGACCCCCCACCCGTTCTGCCATCCCGCCTGCAAGTTCCGAGGGACGGGCGGAGAAGCCGGGCACGCTGAACTCCCAAGTCGCCGGCACTTCTCCAGAGCCGTCTTTGGGAATCTTGAAAACGCTACCCATCACACGGCTGTTCAACCAAAGCTCCTTTCCGAAGGCCCTTCCTCCCTGCCCTCGTAAATCTCAAGCAGCTACATCTCATGGCGAATTTAATGCCTATTCTTATCCTACTTTCAAAGTACAGGTATCTGAAAGCTGTTGGCTTTCAGCTTATAAAGCACTAGTGACTTGTGCCTGGAAGCAGTTTGAGAGAAGCTGCCAGTGCAGCACACTGCACTTCCTGGCATACAGCTCCAGAGKTTTGTTTTAACGTGGCTTCTAATTTTGAGCTTCTGTACACTATGCAAAATACTTAGAAAAGATACGCACAAAACCCAGCTGCTACAATTCCCTATAATCTTAAAATTTGTTTAAATGGCAGTCAGTTGTGTTTCTATATGACAATGCTGTGGTAATCAAAAACAAAACATTTATTTGACAAGATTTTTTTAATTAGAAAACACTACCAGCGGAAACAGCCTTAGAGGGAAATCTGAAGAAATGCAGGCCCCACGTGAATGCATGAAAAAGGAGAGACTTACAGGTTGCACTGGGGTAGGCGAAGARTGGCTGAAAGAAAGAATCTTTGCAATGATTTTCAGGGTTCCCACTGCTGAGTACAAGCAGTGGCAATGGAACTGCATTCTTCCAGTCCTGCCCTGCACCATCCGTTCGTAACTCCCACTAAAGCAGCTTCAACAGTGAGGCCATTCAAAGTTACGAAGATAATAAAACCATGGTGARAATTCAAAAAATCTGTTCAGAATGTTTTTTGCTGCTTTTTTCTTTCATGACCTAATAAGGGATCTAACAGAGAAGTTTCAAAAGTGCTCAGCAGATTCTTTTCTCCTCCAGCGATGAACATATACGCAGCAAAATACCCTCCTGAAAGCAGGACTTACGAACACCTACAACAACTTACACTACTGTAATAGGTTGTGACGATCAGTAATATAAAGCAGTTACGGAGGTGTCAGCAGTAAATTTCAAGTTCTACCGTAAATTACAACCCCTAATATATTTGTGCCTCCACTGTAACCCACAGCCTAACAGTCAAACCTCTGCACTCTCCATGCTCTCAGTCACAGCTTTATCCTTCTCCAAGACCCTCTTTCCAAAGCAGTGGAACTGCCACTAAACAGGTTGATGATGTTTTGGTTTTACTACATTGAATAATTTCAGAACCTGTTTCTCGTTACTTACTTTCATCGGTTTAATTCTCCTTTTGCAGGCAGGAATGTCTTGAGGAAAGCTGGGTTAGGAAATCCATGATTTCCTGTCAGTTAATTCATTTCAGCCAAACAGACGGCAAGGTGATATTCCTGTTTAATGCTGCAACTCAGATACTGTAATAACCAAAGGCTATAAGGGATTCCATCTGCTGCCATTTTCTCTGCACTACTGACAGCACCGAGTACCCACCTTGTGCCAATTTATACCCTTCCACCCTGAAGCCATTTTGTCCCATTTACAACTTATAAGAATTTGAACATCAAAGCACGAACATGAACTATTCTAGGTGAAAACCACTAGCCCTGTTTCTACAATATACTTTTCACCCATCTGCCTAAGCAATGGTTCCTACGGCATTAAGCACAACGTGAACTACATTTCCTTCTTTAAGAAAGCAGTTGCGATGCAAAAACAGCTGTAATGCTGATAAGAAGGATTCTACCTTAAATTTGTGCTGTGTGGAGCACCTGTCTGGAGTCCTCTGTTTCAGAACCAGCCCAGCAGCGTCATCCAATYCAAGCAGGTTTTAAAGACAAATGCAAAATCATGGATCTCCAGGCCAGCCTAAAACCTCCACCTCTCTCAGGCAGGAGCCCCTCTTTCCTCCCTTTCCATTCCGCTGAGTCGCCTAAAGAGTGCAACCAGGAGAGGACAAGAAGGAAACACGTGGAAAAGAGAGCTCTCATCCTTACTACCTCCTCTGCTRCAGACCCTGCTTCCACCTCGCCCGTGCGAGGTGGCTCCTCTTCCTTGCTCATGTCACACTCGGCAGCCCCGTCTCCTCGCTCAAAGGCAGGGGATCGCTGGCATAAGTAGCGAAATCAAGCCAGCTGCCCACTTTCAAACCTGGTGGTCACTTCTCTGTTCCACTGCCTTCTCAGCCCACGGGCACCCAGGATAGTTACACTCTCCAGTATTGATTTGTGAAGGCTCTCATTAAGACCTGATAGCTAAATCCATACGGATTTACTATCAAACTTAGTTTAGCTCCCTTAGTCCGAGCCAGATCTCTACATACGGAAATACACAAGATGCAATGTTTTGTTCTCCAGCATTACTCAACTTCTGCTAGAAATACTTCTGTTTTGCCATGTGCAGAATGAKTCACATCCCACGCTACGCAGTAACACTACCAAAATGCAAGGTTCTCTCTTCCCTGCGATGTGGTCTGTGCCAGGTCACAGCACACAATAGTCAGCTGCAGTTGAACAAGCAGTTTTTTCTACGTCAGAAGAAATTATTCAGAAAAATATTTAAAACAGATATATTTTTACATTTTGTGTCTGACYGGCCAGCAACAGCATTAACAAAGTTGTTTGCAGCATTAGCTGCTACTGAAAGCAACCTGAAGCTTTCTTTTTAAGAGCAGAAATTCTTATGTTCTTAACCGGGTGTCTAAATGCTCATTATTTTTCACTGTTTATTTTTCAAGAAAAAAATTGCAGACACACTGAAAATAGTCCAGTCAGTACTACTATTTTATGTTTAATAAGAACTAAGTACTGCCACTGTCCTCTAATACTGCCTATTACTAATACCATCTGCCTGGAACAACGTAAAAACCTCCATTTCCAGATGGTAAAGAAAACTCCCTTCCTCTGCAAAGAATGTACAGAACTTAAAATAAATTCTATTTTTGTATCTTCTGTAGCTTTTAAGTGTTTAAACATAGGTTGYGTAGCACCGAACTACATACCCTACCTCTGCACCTAGTTGGTGCTGAAGCCTTTCCTGCTCCGTTGCTTTCATGGCCATTCCGATACTACCCCCCTTTGAACAGTTCTTTTCACACGTCTCCTGAAAACCTATTTTCTTCCCCGTCTTTGCATTCAGTTCCTTTCTTCCTATGTCACCTATTGTTTAACTCTTCRGTGGCCTTAGAATACTGTATGTAGGTAAGGTATTTCACAAARTACTTTTCCAAGATTTCCAAATATTACTTTTCTTAAATCAAAGATAGGTTCTTTATCTCTGCTTTCATTTTAAGAAATTTTTCTTAAGAAAACAGATGTCTGGCTTTGAAAGAGAATAAGACCATGTTTTAGTTGCCTGGGGCRAGGTGTAGATCCAGACACTAGCTTTCTGCTCTTGTTACATCCAGCAAGAAGAGAGAAAGCAAAGTTACTTGTAAAAATCTCCCTTGGCTGACCATACGCAAGGTGTCACGCACGACCAGCAGCCAGTACAGCCCCGAGATGGTGAACAAGGAAATGAGCTTTGCAGTATTTATTTTTGCCAGCTCTCGAGCCATTCGTGAGAGCTTTTTCAATCGAGCCCTTCCCACCATTTTCACTGCAGCATCTCCGTGTTTCCTACACCTGGGCTCTGGACCTTGCTCACCTGCCAAAGCGAGGAGTAAAAATTAGCATGTTCATGATAAAAGCTGCGGAATCATGCTATTGCTGCCCCACAAAATAAGTTAGGAAACCTTTTACAACAAGCTCCTGGCTATGATCCTTACTGTCCTGGGTACAGCCGAATGAATCATGAATTTTTTAGTCCTATGCCAAAGCAAAAATTCATTTGAAGAGCTCAATGCATATTAAATCGCAATAAATTTTTCAAGGTTTTCAGTTAACTGAAAAAATATAAAAAATAATTTTAGATCAACCCAAAAGGCTTAACTTAATCCACAGTGGAATGTGTCATTCTAAATCTGGGACATCTAAGCACTTTCACGTTTTTTCTTTGTCTTTTTAAAATCTAGGTCACTTCAGGTCACAAGCAAATGTTTTCCCTTTTCTAAAATAAAACACTTTTTAGAAAAATATCTAAGTCTCTGTTTTGACATTTTCATGATTTTCCATTTTTCAGATCAAAGCTATTTCCCAAATTCTACCTCCAGTACCACCTTCTTTTATAAATCAACTAGCTGATAAAAAAAAACAAAAAAACCCACTATTTTAATCGCAGACAGAAACCCTCGATTGGGATGGAAATTTATCATTCATGTTGCCTTGTCTGGAACTCTAAGACTCATCTTGACATTTATGCAAATAGAGGCAAACTGAGCAAACGAAGCTGCACTTATCAGCCTCATAGTTTTGCAGACTGGCTTCGCTGTCAACTTTGCCTGGTTTTGTAAACACAGATTCAGAGATCTGAAGATCACAGAAAGGAAAATCTGGTGCTTGCTGGTTTTTCCATACCACTTTCTGGCTGCTTTATATCTTCTTCTGAAATGCACGGTGAATGAAAACATAAAATGTTACACAGATTTTTTAACTTAGGGTCTTCATCCCCACATATTTTTCATATTACTCATATTCCCCTGCTTGAGTTAAACTCAAACAGGCCTGGAACAACTTCATTAACATAAAACCACATGATAATAGGAAACAGAGCCTTTTAATGGTTTATTTTCTTATTATCTTGTGATACATTTCATCTTCTCCCCCTTCTCAGAGTGCTACTACATTCTGCTTTCGCTCTGCTTGCCGGCGGTCCCCGGGCCGGGCTGGCAGCAGCAGCGGTCACGCACGCAGCGGCCGCTCCGCTGCCGAAGTCCAGGCGCTTTTCAGCTCCCSAGCGATGTAAGACGCGGTGTCGTTACTTCAGTAGACATGTTAGTCCAAGCTTTTTACGCCCCAAAGTATCTTCCATYGGTATATGCCAGGTGCAGCGCTGCTGCCTTACAACCGTGCCGTGAAGTCAGCAAAAGCACCAGACGGTGTTTGCTCGAAGAGATCGGAGTGGGAACCGCTCCTGGCTCCCCGGCGCTCAGGAAAGCCCTTCCCACAAACCGGGCACCTCCTTGCAGCCTAGCTGCTCTGCTGCTCTCCCGCTGAGATGCCAGGGACGCTGCAGGAGCCAGCTCACGCGAGGTCAAACTACCTACCTTGCTACCAGGGCAGTAAGAAATGCTTCAGGAAAAGATGAAGAAAAAAGGAAAGAAAGAAAAAACTTCCAGTGWTCAATTTCAACACAATGTATAAGCATACTAGGCTATGTCCTGACCTTACCGAAATAACCCTTGCATAATGTCATGCATCATCCTTGAAAAAAAGTATTTATCCTCCAGATTTTGCAATAATTCGTAGACTGAGGTGGTCTGGCAATATGACAAGGGAAGCCCTTTTGCAATATCACATTTTCTTTGGTGCTGAAAGCTCAATTTYGGGATTTTAGAATTGCAAGGTTTTTTATTTTTCAGGTTAACACACTCTGAAGTACATGAGAAAATGCGTCTCCTTCAGGATGGCTCTTTTTCTGACCTATTTCAGTCATGCTTACTTTTAATAATGAATAAAAATCATTTACAGTATTTCTTTGAAATACTTGTTTTCATTTTCTTGCCTTTTTTAAACATGTCTTAAGAAGGTTTCACAACAGTTTATATGCTAAAGAATTACTACAACTTCCTTACTATTCTGTACACAATAACTTAAATCCTAATTAATCAAAAAATGCAAGGTGAGTGTATTATATCCTAATATAAAGTATATTAACTTAGCATTCACTGACAATATTTAATCTCTTGCCTGAGAGCTCAGTAGCAGGCTTAGACTTGTCTTTAAAAAGGAAYGGCAATTTCTAGGATTCACATTCTATCATAGCTCAAAGTAGGCTCTCTGAATAAATGGGAGAGGGAAATCAGTGAGATATATTAGCACCACTATATATTTTTCATTTCCCTCTGTCTTTACTTCCAAAAGAATATTGGTGATGAATTTGCAAATGGTTCTGGATTATGACAGAATTTTTTACCCTTCATTATTTATCCCCCCACTGAACACCTCTATTAGAGATTACAGTGACAAATGCACAAATAAAAGGCAAAGACAATATTTTAGCCTTGCGGTGTAAATCTCTTTTTACGCATTATTAATTTAAAGAAATCCATTATCCATACAGCTCTGAGGGGAAGACAAGGTTACATAAGAACCGCTATAGGCACCTAGGGGTCAGCACMAGACAGAATCCCAGTACCATCACTATATGATGACTGGTCTCCTAGATGCTTTTCTGAAAATTTTGATTTTATTTCATATTCTTCGCCTTAATTTCCTTCTTCACCTGTATTTAACACAGGCAAGCAGTGACTGACAGCCTGGAAGAGAAGAGCTCTGCTTATCTTCAGGCTGGGCTCGAATATGCAGAAAGAGGACCACGGCCTCTCAGGCACAGATGAYTGTCCAAGTRCCGCAGAGGAACACGGAAAGAAGGRYGAGAAACAAGAATAAATGTTCCATTGCCAGTGTGTCTGGAGATCTGCTTGGACTGCCAAGGAACGTATGCGCGGTACAGTAAGGATAGTAAGGAAGGAGAAATTACCCCTTTCTGCAGAAGTGGACTTTTTTGATGGGGACCCTCATTCTCTACAGTGACCTGGACCACGGCCCAAATTTGTATCACGTAAGCCACCCGCAAGTYACTAGATAGCAAAAAGTATGGTCCTACTCCATCCTCTATCTGGGCTCCCTTTTTTCTAAAGCTTTCCATACATGCCTTCCCCAAACGCCTTTGAAATAAACAAAAGGAACCCCTTCTCCCCTCTCTTTCCTCTTACGTTTTCCCCCAAACAGCCCTTAAATCTTGGGCAGTACCTTATAACACGGAGCTAAGCAAGACTTTGCACAGAATCTCCCTCCCCTCCCCTACAACAAAGTAAGAGGCAGCGGAAATGCTGCTCCTATCAAGAGGAAGGAAAAAGGAAAACAGATGGAAAGTACTCAGAATTGGAACAAGTGCGTTTTAAACAATACAACAGGTCCCTTTTACTCCAAAATAACAGCGCACTACCGTGGAAATCTGTATACAATAATGCCATCGACGACAAAGATAACAGGGAAATAATTCTGTGAACCTGAACTGAAAGTGCTTTTTGTGAGAGATGCTAATCGCCAGACACAATCTCCATATAGCTCCCCTCGTGCAAAACCAAGCCTTTGATTTCACTTCATTTATTTTTTTAAAATCTCCTAACAAAAGACCTCTTAGGACTAAAATACCCATAGTTTATGCCTACCAACGGCTTAAAAAAATACCTGCCCATTTGCAAGAATTAACTTATTACGAGTTCATTTCTAATGCAGCTGTTAACTGAATTACTTCCAGGTCACCCACCCAGCAAAACCAGTCTTGTGTGCATTTTCACTGACGGTCTTCAGAGAGACCGTATGTTACTCTAGTAAGAAYTCTCTTGCAGTGCAATCCTACCAATCCTTACTGATGAAACAGCATCTCAAAGATTTCACTGCGATTCGCTCTCCACATGCTTAAGGGCAAGCATAAGCCCCTCAACAGATACTAAGGGTGAGCCTTACCGGAGTGAGCGCACAACTGGGATGTCTGAAAATCAGAGCTTTCTATTCTGTTTTCTGCATTGATACGGATTTAGGCACTAGAGTTGAGAGTTCTGTGTTTGAAAATTAAGGCTTTAAACATATAGCCATTGAAGTATTTTAACAGTATAGATTAAGCACCTACTTCTGCCCCTCCACCAACAAAAAAGTTGACCTTCCCATCTTAAAGGGATTAGAGACAAGGTCATAAAGCAAGAGGCTCCTGCACCTTTAGGCCTTTTGTCCTTCAAAAGAGAAGCATTAATCACAATATTGGAACTATATTTTGCCACCTCAGCCCAGATTCTATTTTTCTGCTTGGTGTTTCCTGCGAGATGCCAGCTCATTCTGATGAGGCTCCACACGGGAAGCGCAGGCTTTCTAATGCCAAGAGAATTTACTAACTGCAAGTAATCTGGTTAGCTGGAAACACAGGACTRAAAAAAAAATTCACTTGGTGAGGAGCAGACCCTAGAACACTGGAAATATTCTTCTGAAAGGTCAGATAAGGTTTGTATGTATATTTTGTGAAATTCTTTGATTTTTTTGGACAGGACATACTGAATGAAAATGCCCTGTTTGAGTATATAACAGTTGTGCYTCCACTCCTGAGGACAGGCAGCTCCGAGCCAAAACAACCCAAACAAACAACAAACAAGGAGGAAAAAGATAAGTGCTACGCTTCACTGGGACACAGCTGCTTTTCAAACATACTGTTCAAAACTTCCAAGAGTGATGTCAGATGCCCTGGTATTTGCTACCCTATCTGAACCATCATGAAGGAAATACCTGTGTAGGACGCAGGTACTTGCAGCTTTCTGAAAAGCTGGGCTCCTTCAAGACGTTTAATATTGSAAACTTAAGCTCACTAGTTTGCTTTCAAAATGTAGACTGTGCTTCACTGATTTCTTCTGAACTGAGTATCTCAGTCAAGGGGGCTGAAAATAAGATACTTAATAGTAATTTTAAACCCCTAATTTGTTTGCCCTCCCCCATGCTCCCAATACCTTCACAATAAATCCTTTGAAAAACTGGGAATGCTTTAGTGAAAAGACTGATGGGAAACGTTAAAAAATATCACGCGAGCAACATCAAGTTATCTCTGTTATTTTAGGCAAAACATATTTCCTGCCCTTTTCCCTTCAGACTTAGGTCTGCTGCMGGGCTGAGCCTTCAGCGCGCTCTGCCACTCCGCGAGCAGAGAGGGCAGGCGCGCTGGGGTTTCACCCGCACAGCGCCCGTGCGCGGGGCCGGCGAGCACCGTCCGCGGCGCGGCGGGTCCGCGGAGGGGGGCCCAGCAGGGCAGCCGCCGGGCCCGTCCCGGCCAGGGCGGCTGCAGCACCGCAGAGGGGCCCGGCCCGGGCCCGGCCGCAGGACGCGCGGGCGGCGACGGGGCGCAGAAGCAACTCGGTGGCTTCCTTATTTCTGGGGCGGGGGGGCTTGTCGGAGCAGTCTCCATCTCCCGCGGCTTTAGCTTTTAAAGCACTTGAGATAAAACACCTGAAAGCCCACAGTGTCACTTTCCTTATCATAAATGCTTGAAAACCTGCCACAAGGTCCATCGGAATACACTGAAATTTATGTTCAAACAAAGGAAAGGAAAACACAGAAGTATTTCCGTAAACCCTCACTAAAGTTGATGAAAAGGGTTATTACTGTATCTCAGTGAGCCTGGCCTACTAAAACAGAAATCAGTCTGTTTAAYAACAGCGCATAATGAAGACTATAGAATAAAGCACTGGGCAATTTGTCGGCGATCAGGGGTCGGTCTGGGAGCAGCGGAGCTGCGGCACCCGAGGAAGCCGCTCAGGCCAGGCGGCCGGAGAGAGCCCCTCCTTCGGCTCGCTATCTCACCGCCGGTGCACGACGTCCAGGTAAAGCTGCAATTCATCCGTCACAGGGGAAACACAGCTCGGTAACTACAGTGTCTATCAGCGGAACTCGGAATTCTCAGGTTTTGTTTGAAATGCTGCTAAAGAACAAGATTTATTTTTCCAAATGCAAATACTTCCTCGCTTTTTTTTTTTTTTTTTTTTTTTTTGAAAGGGCAAATTGTGCACTCTCATCACAAACTTACTAGAGCATTACATCACTTCTTCTGAAATATCATAATTATCTCAGATGTGAAGAACTGCAACGTTTTTGCTTGGTTTAGTTTGTAATTCTGGCGCCATTTACCTCCAGTCCTGTCCTGGATAATTCAAAATGTATGAGAGATGAAGTTGGTGTTACTGYAGAACAATTCATTGCCAAAACTGTTTCCGGAGACATCTGAAAAGGTGAGTTAATATCTGTCAGCCTCCAAGTCCAAAATCTCCGTTCTCCTGCAAAACTGGCTGACACCGCTTCCACCTAAGACAGACCAGGAAGCCTTGTTCCTCGCCCTGTTCTAGCTTTTGGTGCCACCGTCATCTGTAACCATGGAGAAACTACAGAGCCGCGACCTCCAGGCCCAGGAGAAATGCCACGTATCCTCTATGGATCTATTTGCATATACGTTTTAGGAGACAAGTTTTGTCCCCGAATGCCCACACCTAGCCCTCGATCAAACTGCGGCTTAAGGTTATTTATACAACTAAGATTAACACCATTCTGCACGAGAGTGCTGTAAAGACAAGTAGCACAACGCACCTGCGCCCAAAAATCTTTAGATCTGAACAAACAGAAAAACACAGAAGAATTTTTATTCCCATGTTACAGATGAGAAACTAAACCTTAGCAACATTAGGCAAGTGGGCCAGGGTGACAGAGCCAGGGTTAGGGCTAGGAAACGGACGTTGCTTTTCCGAACTCCTGTTCCAGAGCCTCTGCTACAAAATCATCTTTCCATTGCGCCGGTGGGGCTTGGGCTAGGCTACCTAAAGCTGGATTCTCCTGCCAGGCATCTCCACGGCAGGCACTCCGGTCACCTTCAGCACGAGCAGAAACCAGCCCTTGGCCACATTCACACAATGCTTTGAAGAGAAGGGAAACTTTCCYGCAAAGTGCTGAGAGCGTTTCCCCAAAGAATCTCTTCCAGTCCATGAGTTCAGCAACAATTCCCCTCCTCTGAGCACTGAGCTTTAAAGTTCCTTAAACGTTACAGGGGTTGTCTCGACGAGGACTTTCACCAACAACGACATGTAARTGTGTGGCACAGTGTGACCTGCTATTCCTGCTGAAATTTTAAGTCACAGGTAAACAGCAAAGAACATCCCAGAACTTGGAAAAGGATGAAAGTTATTTAAATGAAATGTTGCTGTTGTTTATTTTAATGTAAATTATTTATTTCTAACAAAGAATAAAGATGGCTAAAAATAGTAGAAACAATTTTCAATGTGCACATGCAGGRTCAGGTAAAGTATCTCTGCTTCATAAGATCAGGTTCCATCTGGTTAAAGGGCAGACAGAAAAGCTCAGTGAATTTGAATTGATAATAATGTTGTGTCTTGCGCTCCAAGGAATTCTCTCCCCCATCCCCCCAAACTTTTTCCTTAAAATAATTAAATTGGATGAGGCAAGATACCTGATCAGTTAACTTTTCCATTCCTCCATTTCCAACAAAATAAAATCTAGCAACATTAGTTTTTGCAAAGGATCGTGTTCTATGCCAGTGGGTCAGTGGCCAATTTACCCGTAACAAATAATAGTCTAGTCTTTCAAAGCTGCAAAGATTTTTTGTTTTTTAAGGGGGGGGAATCCTGAGTGCTAGAAGACAGTTTGGATTTCCTTTGCATTTTTACACCACCAAGTCACTAGCACATTTTCCCTCTAGCTGGCTAACACATCTCCCTTATGAACATTTGCAGAATGCAGCTTCAGACCATCCCATTGCAACAGTCACTGACATTATCTACAGGCATATTTGCTCTGAAATCGTGTAATTTCCTAAAAGCACAAAATGCAGGTAACTCCCAGATTCAAGGCAGCTTTTTTGGTTTTATTGTGTGTACTCTGCAGCTGCAATGGCTCTGGATGAGGAGGGGTTAAAATATTTCAGTTCTGAGTTAAGAAACAGTAAAAATTCTAGCCCAGAGACACTTTTTTCCTTCCTTTCTGATGGCGATTGGCTCCCCCTCCCCCTGCTTTGTTTTAAGAATTTTGGAGTGTGCAGACTTGTGTAATGCAGAGATTGCTTCCAATTTAATTTGGTTGTTTTGTCTTTTATCATAATGGAAATGAGCACAGGATCCTTCTCAGGCTTTCTGCCATATAAAAAGATGCAGACTTTACTCTCTTGGTCCCTGTGAATAATGGGGGAAGGAGAGCAAAGGGAGAAGGAATAAATAAGATATTTAAATGAGAGTAACACAGCAACTTTGCACTGTTTGCAAGAGCCAAAAATCTCCTCTTGYGTTTTATGAATTAATACTTGCTTGAGGTTTACACATAATATGCCAAACATATGCCCAATAATGCAAAAGAACGATTGCTGTATTTCATGGAGGAGGGCATGCCAAACAAGACCCAATAAGGAGGTCCTCAGCCTTAGGATCTGAGAAGTGAGATTGGAGGAAAGCAGAGGACTCGTTCTAACAGACTGATTCCAAAACGGATGTCTCTACAGTGGATTCAAGTGTGTAGAGATTATCTTCATTATAAATTTAGCTCCCAGCTACACTGACTGACTGTGTTTTCTCTGAATGGGTTCAATTTTTAAGTATTTGCTGAATGGTTGGACTAATCACAGTCAGGCCATTGATTTCTCACAAACAGTTCACTTCAGCTCTTTGCTGCTAAGATTTCTCCTGCAAGTCAATGGCAAAAGTGCTATCAAAYGCAATATTGTGGGAGTGGACCTTCAGAAACTACCTGCATGAAGCGGTTGGCTGGTCATTGCAGACACTAGTGTTACTTCTGCCTCAACTGGACAATCAACAGYTTAAAACAAAAGAATAACAAATAACAACTGTTGTCTTTTCACAGCATAAATATTTGAACTAATAATCACTCAGGAGAAATATGTGAAGCTTTCAGCATTTACAAACATTTTTCTAAATTCCTGGCACTCATCCAAGCACGTAACAGCAAATATAACACTGCAAAGAACAAACCAAACTACAGACGAAAAGATGACAACCACTTTTGTTGTTCGTTTCAGTTACATTCCAATACTAACACTCCTAGCAATTTTTCGGACAGCATGGTTTCCAGGATGGATGGAGATCACAAATCTAAGTAGAAGAGTATGTACAGTRGGGCAGCTGATTTAGGTGGCAAAGGCATTTCCTGCCAGTGAGAAGGGACTTGGGCTCTGTAAAACCCGCAGAAGACAGCCGGCCATCCTCCTACCTAGCCAGATGAAAAGTTCCAAGGAATACTGCACCGAAGAGATGAAAGGATGAAGCAAGTATTAGGATACAGAAGATGTATGACTACTTAGGACTAGCAAGCCTGCTTTCTGTTCTGTTACAAACTAGGCAACTTCATGCTTTCTGTCACCAGCTGCAAGGGATTAAGAATGCAACAGGAACATTTTATCCTGTTGGACAAAGTAAGTCTCAAGATCAAATCACTTAACCCTGTTCTTTATAGGCAAATATAAAGCTCTTGGTCAATATTATTGGAGTGAATTGTCT
>NW_028186373.1:1116672-1192013 GCF_003343005.1 Rhea americana | reverse complement strand
GGGGGGGGGGGGGAAGGGGGGAGGTTAATATCTACACGAGCTTTAAGACACACAACATCCCTCCCAGCTCAAGGAAGGAAGGCAACGGAACTGCTGGGAACTGCTAACAGCACAGGTTAGTAGCAACTCAGAGAAGACTTTATGATGGACCCTTACAAGGAAGCATTTCTGTTCAGGTCAATGGGATTAAAACAGTCAGATTGCGTGACTGCTACTATTTAATTAGATTCCGCTCTCTTGGTGGGGGCACAAAGGGGGAAATGATGCRTCTTCAATTTCTTCCTGTACTTTCACCTTTCACTGCCCCCAAAAAGCATGTTGTGATTAGCCACAGAAACCTTCATCAGCTGGGCATTCTGGAGCGTTCCCACAATAACGACAGAATACAAGAGACATTACATTCACTCTCCAATCACATCATCATTCACTCCTCCACTCTGCATACTGGGTGTAAAACAAATCAGCATTATCTGAAATAAAAAGTCTAATATATGGAATGCCCATTTCAAATATGAGGTCAGAGGCAGAAGAGGAAGCTCTGATCTCATACTTGTTCCTTGGAGACACATCTTCGTAAGAAAAGCAAAACCCCCGCGATCTAAGAAGCAGCCAAGAATGTTCTAAGTCAGAACCAGGATATATTGGCAAAACTATGGAGACGTATGCCAGCTGTCCCATGGAAAGTAGTATCTCCTCAACTGGCTCTTTCAAAAATGACACATTTCAAGAGAAAACATGCAATTTTTTAAATGGAATAACAAAGTAGATCTTAATTTTAAAACTGCTTTGCATTATCACAAAAACCTCATTTACTGACTAACTTGACAACTAACTTTTAAAGAGAAAAACATGAAGTAAATAAGATACAAGTTTATTTTTACCCAGGATTGACTATTTAAAGAAAGTTTGAAAAATTAATTCAAGAAAAAGCAGTTCTTTCAATTGTGTAACTCAGCATTTATACAAGAAGTAAAAAAATAAAGCCTTTAGCATACTGCTTCCAATAATTTTGCATATTTAGCAACTGGCTTTAAGCTTTATTAACAGTTCTAGGAAATCTGAAGCACAAGCTCTGTTGAGCCCCAAATACTAACAGCATGCAGAAGCTGAAATTTGCAGTGTAGCCCCTKTATGCACAAGGATATGAAAGATGAGCTATTACTATATGAATTACTTTGACAGGACCGATAGATGGGACTGGGGTTTTTTCATAGCTTAAAACTCCTGACTGCACCTCTGAGAACAGCAGCTAGCTACCGCGTAAGTACTGCCTCCGTGAAGGTGAAACAGTGCAACATCTCCATTTTTATTAAGAAGTAAAGGAATGAACCTTGAAAAGCAAACAAGGGAGATCATATGGTGTACAGAGCTTCGTTAGCGCTGGCAAGGGGACAATCAGCTAGGGGCCTGTTCTTCAGCCTTTAGGCTTCTGTCCAAAAGCCTGGGAAAGGCAGAAATTGGATGGATAGATCTTGGTATGCATTTGGGATGGAAGCAGTTCTAGGGATCACAATTAAAAATTACCACGTTGTCACACTCTGTCAGGCACTGGAGAGGCAGCACATGAGAAGATGGGCAAAAGAACTGGGCTACGAACGCAATCATCTTAATATCTGCAAAACCCAGGACAGACAGAGCTCTCCAAGCTTCAGTCTGCATGCCTACACAACGGAAGCACTTAGGTGGTCTGCCCTCTGTGGATGAAACAGGTTATCACTCCTGTGATAACATGCCAAATACTTAAGCATTCAGAAAAATACAACGCAAAATCTGCATACTTAGAAAATTTTCAAAAACGTTTGTCCAACATGTTGTGAAATTCATGTGATCTCATAACTCCTGTTACACAGAAAGAACAGATTATATGACATCACACCACACGATCACGTTGAATCGTACCACGCTGTAGATACGGCACGGCCTACTCATTTGTTGATATACTGTCAGACAAATGCAAATAACTTCTCCATCAAAAGAGCAAGTAAAATGATGTGCGAAGAAGTCTGTACTTTACATGCCAGAAACTTCAGAACTATCCAAAACTCATCTTCAGCCTCCATGATGGAGTCTCAACATACAGATCATTTGACTTTGCCGCCACCAGCGCCGAGTTTACTGAGAGCGCGAGGCCTCACCTTGCCACTGAAGAGACCGTCAAAGCCTCTTTCACCTCGGAAAACCATCGCTGTCGGATCAAAACGACTGCAGGGCTAACTCAAAGGCTCGGAGCGAATGGATGCACCTGCTATCAGCCTGCAAGGCTCTTCCCGAGTTCTGCTTCGGGAGCGGCGTTGCAGCAGACGCCGTCATCTTACCCCGGGGAGGCCTGTGAGCCTCACACCCGCACACGCTGGCACACGGCGTACGACAAACTGAGGCGTACAACACCTGGGTATCAAGGCCTTTTTATGAACAACTTTGCACTCATTAGCCCAACTGTTCAGCGATTTGCGGGACTCGCATGCAGAGCCCCAAGTTTCCGACTGAACTGTAAAACTCATCTCTAAACATGATTCAGCTTGACAAAACATGCACGCTTGTAGGTGCAAGAGCATTTCTGCTGCACGGTGAAGGGGGGAGAGCAGGAAACCCACTCACAACACAACACAAACAGAGCCAAACCCTTCTTAGGCATTCGTCCACCTGCTTGGACTGCACAGGACTGCAGCAGAACAAACAAAATCTCCACGATATCGGCAGATAGCGCAGTTCATGGTTAACTACAAGTAGCACAGAACACACCTCTTCAGAAATAGCAGCAGCTCAAACAGCTTAAAAACCACCACGCTCCCACACCCTTAGGAAGGGTGAACAGGTCTGGCTTCCAAGAATTGAAAAAAGCAATGTAAACGAGATTATTGGTGCAATACACACAAGTCAACGTGACAGCAGAGAGAACCTAAAATACTCCCTAGTCCTCATGAAGCTGAATTTTTCAAGTGGCTCATTTTCATTACATTAAGCCTTGGAGCCTCAAAAGGCATCTGTCTAGCCTGCAGATCTGCACGCCAACCAGAGTACAAATCTCTTTGAGATAGTCATTATCTTTGATAAATGTTTGCAGTGTACCTAGCACAAAATTTATGGGTGGGCCTTTTAAATAGCACTGATCTACAAATAACAGCAGGCCCAATAGCAACCACACTGTATCAGAGAAGTAGAAGGGTGCAGTGGTGTTACTTCTGCTGCTGTTTCGCCTTTCGCATTCGAAACATGAATTAAGTCTCGGAAATGCTCCTATCTGAGTTCAGATGAAGTTTTGAAGGGTGAGTATCCTTCCTTCGCAGGCTCTCCGCCTCGCCTCTTCCCGTCTGTAAGACGCCTGTTACTGGCTACCATTAGACGGAGGATACAGATTAGCTGAACCACGGGTCCGTTCTGTTACAGCAGTTTCCAAGCATCAACATCAATTTCCCAGACGCATAGACCAAGGACATCATTATTCCTTCAGTGTAAAAAGACATATTGCTAGCACCTCTAAAACATGTCACTTAATGCCTGCATGTGGAACCCTAGGCTAGTCAAACAAATCTGAAGATTTGATAAGTCAGTAAAAACAAACAAAAAAAAAAAACAAAGAAAATCTTGAGGCCCCAACTCTCTTGCACCAACCACGTTTACTTTACATTTCTTGTGTGGAATCCCTGAATCAGAGAATTGAACATGAAAATGAGACACACACAGACAAAATGAGAAAGCTCTGGGTAAAATAATGACAGAACAATAAGGAATCCAGAACAAATCTTTGAAAAACAGATTAAGACCAGTCCATTCCTGTAGCTTAGCCGCTAATTTTTATAGCTTCAAAAGTCTGAAGGCAATGGGCTGTTCATTTGAAATTATTCCTCTCCTTCAGAYAGGCATCTCCAAAAGCGCATTTGGTAGCATTCATCAGCGCACAGTAAAGACACTATTTACAAACACTTACAACATTCATTAGAGCATATTACTAACAGTGATATACAAGTACTAATAATTTCTCTACTGATTATGACTTTTATTTTGTGGTTTTGACCCTTTACTAAGGAACATCTACACTGACAAATCTCTCTTACTCCTACTCAACCTCTTTTCTCAAGCCATCTTAAGTTCTAAATAGAAGACTATAAAATATCTTTATTAAAGTTTGGTCTTAGATTAGCAAGAGGGCAATAGCACTGTGACTCTAAATCTAGTGCACACATTTTCCCCCAATGATAAAGTAAGGGAAAGTAATGTGATGGCTCTTTCCACCTTCCTGATTTATAACTGTCTATGACTATAGGTCAAATGAATGAAAAGCACCTGGGGAGCATGCTGCAGGAACAAGTCCTTAGTGCGATAGCAACCCTGGAGTGCAGAGGAGATAGCTAGTCCGACTCAGTCAGACAAATTAGATAATTAAATGGAAACAGGCTAGATAAATTGCACATTCTTAATTGGGTTATCAAGAAACAATAGTGACTATGAATGACCTCACTGTCTGTGTAGTCTAACACTTCTCTCTGTAGGAACTCGGAGGGAGTTATTCGTCTAGGCTGGGGTTATTGTTGGCCTAGAAAATGAATGCTTAAGAACAACATTTGGTGCTTTGTTTTGTTTTGTTTTCTCACCAAAAGCCGTTACAGATAAAAATCGAGGTCTGCTGATGTGGAGGTGGGAGTGTGCCTGTGGTGCAAAGTAAAGAAAGATCGCATGAACTTTGCATTAAAAATAAACAGCGCTCTCACCGAAGTTAACTGATGTCCAGCATATCATTGGTGCTTAACTCTGGGCTTGCTCACACCCCCAAATTTGTCATCACTTACAGAATCATTCAGACCAAACGGCTGTGTATGCTCTGCGTGTGTGCGCGCTAGGGAGAGACAAAATACTGCAGTGCATGAAGGATGTTACAGGGAATACAATGGTTAGGGGCAAGAGACTGGGAATCAGTCACCCTCCCAGCCCGGCCAAAAAAGAACCCGTCATCTTCGTTCTGTTTATGACTAAATCCTCACAGCTGCACAGTGACAGGCATGTGTTTTATGGAAGTCAGTGCCAGGAAAGGGGAGGACAGGAAAGAGAGGAGGAAGCATCCTTAACACCCATACCTATACAGCAGTTGTGCCCCTATACCAAGAGTCACGGATACAAAAGGCAAATGGAGGCAAGATCTAAAACAATCAGTGCTGAGCATGACTCTCATCTTTTCCACTTGCAGATTAGTAGATTCTGATACAGACAGTGTCTAAAGACTTCTGATCTATGGCCAGAATCAGACAGTTCAACATGTTTGCCCTAGCACTTCTCGCTCACTGATTGCCTTTCAAGATGCCTAACAGTTGGCCTTCTGGTTGACCTGCACTGCTAAAAGTCTACCGAAAGCTGCAATGCAAAATAAAAGTTCTTCTGTTCCTCCGGACAGGAGCATGTACCACCTTAGCTTGGTACTTAGTAACAACTTTAGGTTCTGATTTGCATTCACTAAACAAAACGCCACGCAGTTTGGGAGATGTCTCAAGTATTTGTTCTCACATCTACAAGCAGTAATCTAACAGCGGCGCACACAGATGCCTAGAGGTGGTAGYGTTTTACGTCACCGAAGGACATCTCTCAGACACTTTACAGGCTGAGAAGCTCTACTTCTTGTCTACCTGTCTGTGGCTGACCAGTGACTGCTACCAGGAAAGAACTGCTATCAAAAATTGTTTGACATTCGTTCTTCTTACCAGGCAAGGCCACTTACTTGTCTTGCACAGCACACAGTCCTGGTCAGAAAGCAGATCTAGGAAAACATTGTTTTAAAATAAGACAAAGTTTAAAACAACTGGAGTCAACCCTTAAGCAAAAAGTGAAYGACATCCACCTCTACATTGCTAAGGAATAAAGTTTAAAAGCTATCTGCATACAGTATCTTAAAACAAAATTTTTGAGCAATATCAAGGTTTTGGTATTAGCTACTGTGCTACCAACTCCATCATCCTCAAATGTCCTGCTAGCAAAGTAATTCTTATCCAGACTCCTAAGGCGAAAACCACACTGGCAYGCTCACTTTGCAAGAAACGCAGTGACCAAATGCAGGGGTAGAAAAACGAATATATACTTAAAGATAACGTTTGAAAGAAAGAACAAGCATACGGCTTATGTTTGGAAACCTGACTCACAGCCCCAAGGCTACAGGCCGCATTGAAGCCCAAACCTAACTTGGTCTTAGTTGCCTGTCTGCCACATTCTGTTAAAACAGCGCCTTTACCCTTCACTGAGCTAGCAAACGTTATGATCTTACCCGTGCTCAGCTTTAACATCATGAAATCGATTCTAATTCCACACACACTTCCATTTACTTCTGTTCCCTGTTTATGATGCAGAAAGTAGCTCTGCCTGACAAACTAACGGTGAAGTCACATTACAGGATGTTTGCAGCCTGTTAGCTTAAATTTTTAAGCACTTCCTCAAAGACAATGCTACCTAAAACTACTTTAACTCAAGGTTTCCATTAAGATACTACATTTTCTATTCTTATTTTTATTCAAAATGACAGGAAACCAAAAACATCAAATGCGGATTTTTTATTTAAGCCTCCAAAAGACCTAATGAAAAACATAACTAGGGGCTGCATCCAAGAACATGTTTAAAATTTCTCTATCTGTGGAAAGGATTCTGACATTCTTCAGCTAGTTACCCAGCATGACATACTGTAAGGCTGGGTATGCTGTTATCCAAACACCACATAATTTCAAGATAAAGAAAGGAAGACTCCTTCTGTATCTACTGCATCTTTTGCTCAAAGATCTCAAGCGAGAGAAGTTCCGAGAAACGTTAAATGTCTACAGCCTCGCTGGAGCAGTGAAGAACTGACATTCTCATTTTTGGCRAAAAACAACCTGAGACACGTCAAATGGAGGTAAGATGGCAAACTTCACCTATTTCCTAGACAACGGGTACTTGGAGAAAAATGAGCACGTTGACAAAAAGGCTGCACGCTGGATGGTCAGTTTAAGGCAGTCAAATGCTCCTTTGTGAGCAGTCCTGTGCGCAATTCCGATGTTTCTGCATCTCCATAGCTATTAAATGTTAACGGGCTGGCTGAAAAATGAACGTTTCAGAAGAAAAAGAGGACAAACGTTTCCACATGGAAAAAAAAAAAGTCAGAATTTTACTCTATCAGACACGTTTTCTCACAGCCTCTATCGATTCAGGCTGCCTAGTCAGATCTACTGAAATAAACAGGCAAGGCGAAAACATCCACATTACTGTTTCTCTCACACTCTCCCAAGACAGACAGACCCTCCCTCCTTTTTGTTTTTATGAAAATGCATTTTTCTCCGTCAGTGAACAGGATTCCCTCCCCCTCCCTCCAAAGACTTGGGCAGAACTACATTAAACTGAACATCTCTATGGGACGGAGTTTAACAGGGCGTCTCTACGAGCACGAACTTCAACACGGCAAAGGCTTCTAACTTTATCTTGCCACTTGCAGGCAGCCCCATATATCCTTAATCATTTAAATATTTAGGATTTGCTCTCAGTTAGTACTGGCTACTTGCACTAATTTCAGCAGAGTAATAATTAGGTTTAATTTTAGCTGAAGTTACACCATTTTTCTCCTAAATTTTATTAATGCATTAATTAAATAATTCCCACAATAGCTGCCAGAGGACTAAAACTTGCTTTTGAATTCACTCATTCCTTCAGCCCCTTCTAGGAGGAACGAAGCCATGAATTTTTCCTCAAAAGCAGTATCAGTGATGGATAATTTGCCTTTACATCTTAGACCAATGAGTATAGGTTCAGTATAAAAATATCCATTTGGGAGATATTACTAGCCATTTAGGAGATTTACATGAACCTTCTGCAGTCCTGCTTCATACTCAAGCAGGAGAGAGTTAATTATTTCTCTAGAATTTATCTTCTGGATGGATATGTACTTGGTATGTTACTCGCACTACTTTGTAATGAACTCTTTACTTTCCTGCTTTTCTCCCAGGAAGTCATAATCGAAGACAAAAGCCTGCAAATGAGAGACAAGGGCAGAGGCCATGTCCAACTTTGATATCTTTTTGATAACGTATTGTACAATTAGATCAATTTGACAATTTCCATTATGGCTGATAAAATATTTATTGAACCTTGGAGATGATGTCTGATCCCTGCGCCATTTGTTTTGCTAATGGGGGAGATATTTACCAAATCAGTAAAAAGCATTCAAATCTCAGATCCTCATAGCCTCCCCAACATTAGATTTGCAAATTACTGGCTGAAGTCATAAATTACAGCACAGCACAGCCAGCCTGATGCCAAGCTGACAAGGTAGGTAGATGGCTTGCGATGACATTGTTTCATAGAAGCATTAATCATAGCAGGAAAGAAAATACTCTCAAATTGGTCCATAAGTCTAAATATTAAGGAATGAGAAGCAGGTTGCTGGGAGATAGCTTTAGCTGGAAAATTAGGAAATGAAAAACCCTTTCTATTATTTAACAAATCATCTCAGTAATGTTTTATGCTCAAGTGCCAGCAAGTAAAAGAAATTCCTATGCTTTCCCATTTGTTCTTTATTCTCACTGCTCTTTAATAAGAATATTAATAATCGGAGGACCTGTTCAGATGTAGCCCAAGCTATATTTTTTTTCTGATATAGCTTAACTAAAAAGGAATGCATACTGAAAAAAATAAAAGCTTAATTTTCATTTTTAAACCGTTTGCTTTCTCAGCAATACCAACAGGGGCTATAGCTCCTCTCCTGCTATTAYGTTCAAGGTCAAGTGTATGTTTACTTATGTGCAGGTCGTCCTTATTAAAGGCTCACAAATCAGATAAAGCACAAAATCCAGCTTACCATGAAACACTGAGACAGACGTTTGTAATCTTTGGAAAAAATATACATATATTGCTGTTGATTAAATATAAACCCTGCTGATTAATTTAGAGAAAAACACCACCTTTCAGGGATGATTATGTAAAGAACAGCTTAAAATGCTTCCCTGTTAACAGCACTGTCAAAAACCAGAACCTTACAGTACATCGACCAAGGGAGATTCATAGCATAGCATGACTCAAGTAACTTGAAGGTGACATATTTGTCTAGCAGACATAATTAAAGGTATAATATTGGTGCTAGAGGTCAGACTTGTAGAGTCCTAAGGCAAAAGCAGTTTGAAAGAAAAGGCTCTGAAATAAGGGAATGAAAAATGATGTTGATGAAGAGTCTGATGCCTCTCTAACTGGAATTGCAAAGGTTTGTCTCAGCAGCCCTGATACTCGCGTTTTGTTTCCTTTAACCAACAAAAAGGCAGGTCATGCAGGGTTCAGAAGTCCCAACAGGAGCCCAGCTGATAACATGCTGTGCCTCAGCAGTTCCCACTGGAACACTGATGGTTAGATTTKCAACAGAACTCAGCACCCACTGCRTACCCAAATCTTCAGAAAACCAAGCCATTACTTCAGTGCGTAAATGGAATTTGAGCATCCCAGTGCACCACTGCACCCAGCTTTTAGACCYGTTACTGGTATTAGGCACACACTCTCCCTTTATAAATCGCTGGGAAAGCTACAACAGGATACACAGGAAACACAATACTGAGCAGGGAAGCGCTTGCACGCTTAGTCACAATAAAACCCTAAAAAAAAWGGCTATACCTTAAGCATTGCCTCTGCAAAACCTTAAGCACCATTTCTTTCACCTGGATTCGTAAGGTTCTATCAAATCTGAGGMGCAAAGATGACTGTAACGGTCTTCTCTAACATAATACCCCTACCACCCCAAGTGGAGATGTCCCAGGTAATTTCCTCTTTTTACTGSAGAAAAAAACACCTGAATCACCAGGGCCTGCATATTGTTAGCCTTTCCTGGGGTAGCAGTTCCGCTGTGCAAAAAATCACTGCAACAAGACAGCATCCCTTCCTAAGGCTAAGCCACTGCCTCACGGTTTAAAGATACTCTTCCATTAACAGACTTTATGCCAGTAAAATAATAACCAAATATTCCCCAACAGTTATTCAGAAATTCAAAGATGCCTTTACTCAAAGACACCTTTACTCAATATTTTCAAGATAAATAAGGGAAAACGAGATGCCCCACATCCTAGGTGAACGCCGAACAATGGGACTGTTGTATAAAAGAGTTATACAAGCAGCACATCTCAAAATAGAACGACTTTTTAACAATCAACCTTTTGAAGCTCCACATCACCAGCAGCACACCTGAAACACTGAACTGGATGTTACTTCTCATTCTGTACAGTTCACACCGATGCTTATTTCCTCTACTCCACATACTTCACACCTGAGCAGTTTTCTTTGTTTTGAATATCTCCGCACAGTGCGCATTTCATATATCCTCTCTTATATGAATACCCAGACAGCATACGTTTTAGCATTTTGACAAGTGATGACATAGGGCAGAGGGAGGGGGGAGAGAAATCACCTCCAGGCTTTCAGGAAAGCACTTGCTACCCTTGCAAATTTGCTGCTGGGAAAAATGATTTGGTGTGTGTAAAATAAGATCTGATGGAACCACAAGATGTTCTGGGGTTCRGAAAAACATTTAACTATTCATTACTTCCAACTTCTTAAAATCTTACATAGCCTTCCAAAGGCACCTTATTACTAACATAGTCCTTTATGCATTTTGCCAGACCACCACATTTTCTAAACAGCTATAATCCCCCTTCCTTCCTTTGCCCYGCTCCCTCACTTAGGTTATTCGCCATGGTCATGGGAGAAAGCTGCTGCGCTTCTAAGAGTGAAATCTCAAAGCAACACTGTCTATTTTGTTTGAGAGAGCAGAGTTATTGTCCTTTGTGGCTGTCTGGCAAGCCCTTATGTCCCCTGGATTTATCTCACACACATGATGCAGCTTTGTGGAAGGGATCGGGAGGGACTTTGCATTCCTCTGGTAGGATGATACGCGTTTGTATCTAAATCTGTTCCATATGACCCACCTCACATGGTCAGTGTCTGGCTGATGCACTTGTAAAGGTCAAGAAGTATTTCAGCTGAGGCTTCAATGTCAAAAGGCTTATTAATAAAAAAAAAACAATCCTGCTGACAGAATCAGGACTTCATAAAGACGATGTGAACATTCCCGTTCTTTTGTACCAATGCATTTAAAGACCTCACGAAGTAGAGGTACAAGGTGAGGCTTTATTTGGGGGGCAGGGAAGGGAAGGGGGTGGTTAAGGGTCTCACCTTAGATGACGGAGGCTCARAACATTTAGAATCTGGATAGCTTAGAGTCTTCCAAGTCCAATAAATGTGCTAAGTCAAGAGAATAGGGTTTCTCACCAGATTTCTGGCAGATAACAATACTTTCTGGACTAACAGAGACGCTTTTATTTTGCTACTGGGCCCCATCAGAACCCGGGAGTGCAAAGCTGTGCAGAAAAGGTATCCAAAATCTAAGTTATGTAAAGATTAAAGCAGTGCAGAATCATAGCCAAGCTTCCCAGGTCATCTATCTTAATAATGAGCTATTGGAAACTGGTGGAAGTGAATGAGGCCAAAACTGATCCCAACTTCGTTAATCAGATTGCTCTCACCATCTCAGAATCTTGAAGGAGCTGGTCTGCTCAAATCCACACTTCAAAATGAGAAACATTYGCAGCGAGTTTATCTTATGCAAACCAGTTTACCTTTCCCTAGGCAGCACAGCCTCGCAGCATATCAAGGGTCTCTGCTCCACTCATACATATTTTCGGAGATTCTGACAGACTGTATATCCCAAGCGATCAGAATCAGCGTAGCAGGTAACACTGGATATTTTTGTAAGGACAGAATTTGAAGTATGTCTGACATTTTCTACTGTATGAAATGATTTTAGAATTTCAACCTCTCCACTATTTGAAGTTTCAAATCATGAAAAGGGGAATTTTGAAAGGAATTAATAGAAAGAACTAAGTTCCCTGAGAAAATAAGTTTATAGCCTGGTCTGGTGTGCTTTCAGATTTCTGGGAGCTAGATTTATGCTCAGGGTATATAGCTGGGTGAACAAAACTCTCCCAAGCCATCCACCTACTATATAAATTTACAATGCATCAATAACTCCGTGGAGGCTGACAATGTCTACAGTTACTCTGAAATATATGCCATGTAACTTACTGTGCTTTCACTGAGTAACCAGCATGGCCTATGTCACAAAATCTTATTCATGTAGCCRCAGAGTTCACAAATACCCGGCATTCTCCAGGCAAAGCAGAAGTGCAAGTCTGTTCTAAAAACTATGTCAAAGTTTTGTTTAATTACCCCACAACAAGCCCCAAAGAACTCCACGGCAACTCGCAAACCCTTTTCAAATTCTCATTACAGACCAAGCTCAGTCAGATTTTAGCCCACCATATCCAGCATAGATTGGAGGTCGATAATCAGATCTCTAATAAACTACAAAAAGAGGTACATAAAGCTATTTTTCCTTTTCAGTACTCCTCCTTATCAAGACAGGCAGGCACACAGGCAGACACACAGGCAGACGGAAAAACAGTCTATAATATACAACTAACAAACTGTTTTGTCAAAAAGAGACATTTTGACAAAAGGTTTTGTGGAAACTCTTCCTCATTAGGGGAGGTTTTTACCAATACCAGCTTGCTGAAGCCCATACTCAGAATGTTTATACTAAGCATTAATTCTGAACTAAAGAAAAATAGGTTTCTGTGGGTAAAATATTTGGAGAAGAGACTAAATCAATGGCTTTTCATTCACAAATTCCTATCAACAGTGAAAAATATGCTATCTATCTATGTAGAAATGACTGGGACAATTCTGCTCCAGGGTTACATAAAACCCCRGAGCAACCTGTCTATTTAAAGGAGGAAAAAATTAGGGAAGGAGAAGCTGCAATGTCATGTTCCTAAGTCAAGAAACAGAGTAGGAAGGCACTTGCACCGCAGTATGGACAGCACAGTGTGGACCCTAGGACTAGCATAGAAGACAACAGAGCAGCAGGGTAGCACACTAAGGGGCTGCAACACTACAGCATCAAGAGGTTTGTGCAGGTCAAGAGCTCTTCACAATACTTGTCAACAACTGAAGGAAAGATTTATATTTCCTTGGGGGGTGTTGCAGAGCTGGTTGAGAAATAATCCCATCCATATTTTCATGATTTATTTGTTCCAGAGATTTTTTCTAGATTCAACATGTAGCAAATTTGGGTGACTGGAATGGCCTATTATGCAGAAAGCAAGCAAACTTCAAACAAATAACCCAGCTCATGAGAAAGTATCAGGGGTGTAACATCCTTCAGGCAACCTTCTTACATCCCCAAATTTGATGTCACAATACAGCAAGGAGAGAAATGATCATCAGATTGAATTAAGACAAGTCTGATGATCATCATCAAAGATGTAACAGAGAATGGCACTACATAAAGGTAAAACTTAGAGCTACCTCGGGTTCTGATCTTGAGAGAAAGAAAATACAGCTTATTTTTAACTGATAGGTTAAAGAAAGATTTAGGCAGCTATTTTCCATCTTAATATTCCTGCTGAAGTATGACAACAAAATAGCTGAGCCGTAGTTCTGTGCTCCATCTCATTGAAAGGTTTGTAGATATTAAGGAAATACCTGTTTCTCATCAGGCAGTATGACCCCTATAATTACCAGTGATTTTCAGGCAGAGATGCTATTTTATGCCAATCCTAAAAAATAACATGATAAATCTATGAAAAATGCAATACTTAAAGAAAAAAATCCACACTGGCATCAGCTGAGATTATTTGAGGCTCTGTTGTCCTAACACAAACACACAATACAAGGATTTGCTCATAAACAGTATTCAAGATTCTGAGTGATGCTACCAGTTTAAATGGTAAAACCAATTCAACTGTTTTCAATCTGCTTTGACTATCCTGCTTCATTTTTGGTCCTCAGGAGTCAGCTTGCTCTTGTTCAAACTGTGATCAAAGTATTCTGGTGCTCAGTCTCACAACAGAATGAAGAAGGCCTTTGTAACTGTATCTGCAGTTCCTCAGAAATACAAAGCTCACCGTTAGGTATCAATATATGTGATGTCCGTATGTGCATGTGCATATAGAACATGCTAGACTGACCCTGGTAAGTACAACACTTATCTGAAACTCCATTAGAATACGACAAAAGTGGAATCTTATAGAAACCTGACCAAAAAAGGCAGAAAATTAAAGGCAAGGTAAAAATGACAGTATAACTTATCCTTCRTGGGCAGTTCAACTACAAAATATGGAAGCCAATCATTGTACATCAAGTTGGTGGGTCTGTAATACACAGTTATGTTTATTAGAAACTAATTTAAAGCCATATACTCATTTCACACACACCACAAAACACCAACAGAAGAAAAAATTTTTGGACAATGCCATGCGCAGGACCTACATGGTCTAAAGAACTGACATCTTCATTTAAACTTCTCAAATTGTCACATATTCATGAATAGATTTTATCTCTTTAAACRAAACATGAACAAATGAACAACTCATCCTATGAATAAGACCTGATTACATTGTAGGCAACAGACAGCTAGTACCTTCTGCAAAATCAGCACCTGCACTAAAAAAATCCTTCCTGATTTAAATGCTTAAAACATCTACTTCTGCTTACGTTTATAGTGAGGTGCTCAAAAATGCCTAAGAATAAGATTTATGGACCCACATTCATTTTCAGAGGTCACTTGAACATACTGAAGCCTACATATTACYTAAAGTCAGTGTCAACTGTTATCCATACCTTAGCACTACGTTAGTATTAATATAATGAATACAAGGCTCATTTACATTAGCACGGGGAAGACCACTGCCACCTTTTTTTCTCTCGTTTAGAGAAAGTTTTTAAAACTTCTGTCTCCAACACACCTTGTGGGTGGCCAGTGTTTTCACTGCTGCACTAGCAACTCCGACTTTTAATCCCCACGCTAATACCCCAGCCTGATTCGCTTTATTGGCGATAGATAAGTCATGTTTCTGAGTCCCGCACACAGTGACCGGACACCACCTCTCCGTGGCTTGCAAGCAAGCTCCATCGCTAAACAAAGGGCAGCCTGTTTGGTCACCCTTCCTTCAGAGAGGCTTAAGAACATTTTTGTCATTTTTGAACAGCTAATATCTTGCAGAGGTTAAAAAAAAAAAAGCCTCGTCTAATCTCTTTAAATTTAATCTTTACTTTTTGAAAAATCTGAGCACAGACGCTTAGTGCTGGACTATGTTCCATTGGACTAATTAGGTCAAGATTACCTAAAATGGTATGACTCCACCAACTCAATTTAAATTCCCTCCCTCCTGTCTCTAAAGTTGCATTGTTTAGCATTTATTTCATTGCCTTTTTCTCTTTACTCCCCCAGAGAGAGCAAAGTGTATTGGCAATTAATAAAAGAGCAAAAAAATGACATGAAAAAAAAGGAAAATGGAGAAAAGGGGAGGGGAAAGGGGGGAAAGGCAGGAGAGAGGAAGAAGGGGAAAGTCAGTGAAGAGAGAGAAGGGAGAAGAGGGGAAAGAAGGGAGAAAGCAGAGAGAAATTGGGGAGAAGGAAGGCAAAGGAGGGGGAAGGGGGGAAGATAAAAACTGCAGTGAAATCTAAGGGATTCTTCTCTTGATCTTTGGTATCAGCAGGATACAGTCCAAATTGGACAAAACTTTACTAAAATTTCCTGACTTGAGCATAACTCTGTTCATTTACACTGGTAAAAAACCATCTGCTTATATTTTGCTTGGTTTACAACATGAATCCACTTAGCGCTTTTATTAGGAAAAAGTTTCCTGTTAGTGAAAGAGGACAGCTGACATTTTTATTTCTTCTTATTGTCAGTTTTTGGGGCCTTCACCTAGTTTTGAGTATTTTATATACATTAAAGCAACTAATAATGGATGAAAAACATCAGCAAGATGTAAAGTAGTGGATTTTAAAATAATTTTTGAGAGATGTTCTTGTTTTACTTATCTATCAGAAACTCGGTGCAGTCTTTCCTATCAGTCCATCCACCTGCCCTTTGCAACAAATTATGTGGATAGCTTTCCATTTCTGTGTTTTTTCCATCAACTATTTCTCATATGCTTTGCAACAGAGACAACAGCAGGCTGTTTGCTAAACCAGTTCAAGACTAGCACAAATATCTAAAAAAACAAAGGTTACATCTTATCCCTCTGAGAAAAGGTTCCTACCTCACTTCAGAATCTAAATTTCACTGAAACCAAGTGCCTGCTGAAAGGGAGCTGTAGACACCTTTAGAAACTGTCCCTCAAATCTCATGTTACCTGAGCCTTGTAATTAATTACTCAAGGCAATCCAACAAAACAGAGATRCTCACTTTTATTTGGGATTCGTTAGAACATGAATGACCAATCTTAGTTAATCATTTTTCCATGTGCTTATATAATTCTTCATAGACTGCTGTATTTTGCTCTGAATTCTTTCTACGCTTGCTCTACTAACAAAGTCTTGAAGGACAACGAGAAGGAGTCCTGACCAAGGCTGTAGAACAGCTGTACAGCAGAAGACAACCTACAAGCCGAAAGTCAGCTCCCAAACCTCGTCTTCACTTGAGCAGGCCAGCTGAAGCCAGAGCAGAATTCTGAAGGCAGGGGGACGGAACAACGGACAACCTTTGAACAGCGTACGGCTCCTGGCGCAGGGCAGGCAATTTGCGTAGCACGTACAGACTCACAAGGTGGAGAACAAGCCAATGCTTTAGCTATAGGAAGAAGAGCTGTGTGAAAAGAAAGTCCACTACGCAAAACTAAGCAGAGAATTGCTGCCTAAGCTGTAAAACTTTCTAGCAAGTGCTACTGAATGCTACTTGAACCTCAAGGTGTTCAAATTTCACCAACAGACCCAAGTGCCACTGAGGCAGATTAAGTGGCAAAATCAGCTGCTCCCCACTACCTTTCCCTTTAGGYTACTGCCCCTTAAACTGTTGCTTTTACCTGGTTCTGTCAAATTACCTGCATGAAAGTAACCCACTACAAAACGTGAGTCCTTCTAACTTAATGTTACAGATCCTGATAGCAGAGCGGTAAGACGAACAGTCAAACGGGCAGATGCCAAGGGCCGGGCACGTCCCGCAGGGRGCAATGCCAGCAGGTGAGGGCAGGCCTCGCTGCAGCTCCGTTCCTTCTGCCGCCCCGGCGCCCTTGCAGCTTTGACTGATGCTCATGGAGGCCCGACAAGGTTACCGCCCCGCAACTGCCAGCGCTGCCTCCGCCGCRCAGAGGCCTCAGAGGCTGTGGATCAGCTCCTGAATCACTCCAGTTCACACCGCAACGTTCGGAAGAAAACTGCAACCAGCAGTGGCTCCTTCAAAAGGGTCTGTCTCGCAAGCGCGTCCTGGTTCGCACAGTGCCACCTCAGCGGGGCAACACAGCCGGAGTTACGTTACGTATGAGGAAGTTTATGGTAAGAAGCAARAACATCCACTCACTAAATAAGCAGAGGTACAAACAAAATGAGGTACAAACTGGAAGGAGGTGCTTTTCCCATCCTGCTGGTATTTTCCAGTTTTCTTCTTTTATCCCAGTGAAGATTTTTAATCTCTCTTTTTTCACATTCTAAATAAATAATGACTGAGAAAACCCAAAACAACTCCCCAAAATCAGTATACRGGAGGAAAAGGTGCAAGTCTCTAGTTTGAGTCAGATCAAGACAGCATGGGCTTAGTGTGTGCTTCTCCCTCTTACAAGCAATTTAATCCCAAAGACTAGAAATTTTCCTTAAAGTTTTATCACAATGCCTAGGTAGCTCCAGGCTAAAATCTGTAAGTTGAAGTTCCTCAGAGTTTTAGCAGAATAGGCCTAAAGCACACTTCATTCTTCATCCAACAAACACTTAAAAATAAGCATAACTTCACACACCTATTTACCCACTAATTTGTGTCAAACGTGGGTTTGTTCTCATTTCCTTTTCTTAAAAAACTATTTCATCCAACTTAATATGGATTTTCTTTTTTTTTTTTAAATACAGGGTCACTTATTAATGTTCTTTCAATTTTTGGAAGAATATGACTATCTTGTTTGCCTGAATGGAATAATGGTCCATTTATCAGTGAGAAAGTCTCTAGAGGAATGAGATTTTTGTTTCAAATACACTTCTGCAGTTACTGGAAACGATTCAGCTTTTTTCTTGGAGAACTAAGTCACTAAAGCAGAAAGATGAAGGAAATATTTGTATGTAACATAGGCTTTTCTCTGCTAGCAGACTGCTGCCCGCCTGGGCAGACCCCCAAAGACATAAGCARCCCCAATTTAATCACGGGCACGGAGCTCTGCCTACATAAAGCTGATATCCAGATCAAGACCTTGGAACGTCAGCTTTGAGATTTCCCTGGCAATTGCATCATACAGCCTGTTGATATGGAAGGGCTCTAATACAGGCAGGCATTTCCCTCCTCTTTCTATTTAAGTGACTTATACCTCTAAGGGGGGGAAAAAAAACAAACTTAAAAAAAACCCTAAACACTGCATTCAGTATGGCAAAGTGAGTGAGAGACGATGAATTTGAGATGTATCATAAATGAGCTAAGGGCTAGTTGATTAAGTTCAGTTTTCTAATATTCTACAGTATTTCAGTAAATTCTATGGCATGAAACGTAATGCACACTTGATCTCTCTCACACATGAACTCATAGCAAAGTAATAAATATTTCCCTACAGAATAATTTTCCTGTAAGCAGAGATTTACTGTAACCCAAATTGCAATTTACTCATTTCAGGGCATTAAAAACTAATCAGACTCTCACTAGAACTTAGATCACTGGAAGGGGATTCCACAGTAACATTACACTCCCAAGCAAGATCCACGGAATGAAAATCATTACATGTTCTTAATTCACTGAGTTATAGGAGTCTCATTTTTGTTCTCTTTCTGGCCATTTAGAAGACAGGAAGAAAATAAGATTATTAAAAAGAAAACAATAAACAATAGTGGCCTTTTAGAGACAGGGTGGTTATGTTTAGAACTAACGTTTCCAAAATAAAATCGTCAGGAACTAAACACAATCAAGTTCGGGTCAGGCAAAAATTCTGCAAGTGAAACAATGAGCCCTGCACCGGCTGTAGAAGAAGTCACCCTCCCCCCTTTGTAAAGGTTGATTCTGTTTCCTCACTCACAAATCCAGCAGAAAGATTTTGCTGCACCAAAAAGCATAAAATAATACCGTCTAGAGAAGCCAAATTCAGGCGAGGCAACCAGAAAAACAATATTCAAGAAACAAATTGCGTGTAATAAATAAATAATAAATAAATAAATAACTCGAGGGAGGCCGTCTGCCAAGTACAAGCACAACCAGGTTAATGGATTTTCTTAGTAAGTCGGTGCCACACGGTAACAGGGAACCACTTGCCAAAAGCACCGCAAGGTCGAGGAAGCGCCGCGTACGCGACCCGACCGGAGGAACTCCGCGAGGATCTAGCCTGACCTTCCATGGCCACTGAGACAGGCTCGGGGGAGGGAGGCATCGCCACCGGCCGAGGGGAGGCCGTGCCGGGGGAGGCCTCGCGGGCCAAGGGGAGGCCTCGTGGGCCGGGGGAGGCCTTGCTGTGGGCCGGGGGAGGCCTCACTGGGGGAGGCCTCGCCGTGGGCCGGGGGAGGCCTCACCGGGGGAGGCCTCGCGGTCCAGGGGAGGCCTCGCGGGCCGGGGGAGGCCTTGCCATGGGCCAGGGGAGGCCTCGTGGGCCAGAGGAGGCCTCGCGGGCCGGGGGAGGCCTCGCCGTGGGCCGGGGGAGGCCTCACTGGGGGAGGCCTCGTGGGCTGGGGGAGGCCTCGTGGGCCGGGGGAGGCCTCGCCGTGGGCCGGGGGGAGGCCTCGTGGGCCAGAGGAGGCCTCGCGGGCCGGGGGAGGCCTCGCCGTGGGCCGGGGGAGGCCTCGCCGTGGGCCGCGGGAGGCCTCACTGGGGGAGGCCTCGCCGTGGGCCAAGGGGAGGCCTCGCGGGCTGCCGGCCGGGCCTCGGCCAGGGCCCCGGTACCTGCTGCCACCCGGCCCCGCGGGCTGCCTCTCCCCTTGGGTTTCTGGGGGCAGGTCGGAATATTTAAACAGTTGTATATTCAAAGACCACAATGGAGGGAAGAGAATTACCTAAGGACAGGGTTAGCCTGTGTGATCAATGCATAATCAGATAACTGCTCCGGCTTTTCTACAAGTCTTTAAGCAAAGATCAGCCACTCAAATTCTAATTCCTTTTGCTAATTAAGCAGCCTGTTAATTGCTCTCGGGGTCTCTAATGCCATGTCATTATGCTTTTTAACAGCCTGCTTGACATCAATAGGGCTGCAAGCTCCACACAAACAAAGCGGGCATCTAGCACTTACTGAATTAGGCTAATGCCGGCATTGGAGCCGGGCACTGGCACGTCGCCTCCAGCGGGCGGCATTTCATTATCATTTCATCATCCTTCGTGGAAGGAAGGGAAAAAAAAAAAAAAAAAGGCAAGTTACAAATGTTCAACACTTACCAGAACGGGCAGCCAGAAGTACTGAGTGTAACGCGAAGGGAGCGCAGAGCTCCCCTCTCCCGCCGGCCCACGGCCCTGGCGCGCCGCTCCCGCCCGGCCACCCGGCCCCGCAGGGACGGGCATGGGGGCCGGGACGCCCGGGGACAGGGACGGGCAGTGGCGCCTTCGCCCGCGGGACGGACGGCGACGTCCACCAGCGCGGCTGCCCCGCGGCGGCCTCGGCCCTGGCCCGTCCCCTGGCCCGGGGCTCAGCAGAACATGTGGCTCCAGCTGAGGGACTCGGGTTTCCGYGCTCCATTACTCCGGGAGAAATTCCTCCGGGCAGCCGCTGAGCGAGGGCCCCGGCCTGCCCGTCACGGAGCAGGCTCCGGGACGGTGGCGGCAGGGAGCGAGCACCGCTTGCACCCACGACTTGGTTCTTATTTCAGCAAGCAGCGGGCGCGCAAAGCCAGCGCGGTTTTCAGGGCTGCTGGGGAGGCGAAGCTGCGCGCGGCAGCGCGAAGCGCCCGGCCGCCTCCGAGCAGCAGCCCGCCATGGGCTCGGGCTCCCGGCCCGCGGCGTGCCGCTGCGGGCGGCGTCGGCCCGCCCGGACGAAGGGCCGCAGGCCCGCACGGCGGCGGCGAGAGCGGCTGCGGGGCCCTGCGGGCAGCACGCGCGCCAGCGCTTCGAGGGCACCAGAGGCCCGCGAGCCTCCTGGAGCGGTGTCTTGCTCGCAGACTCGGCCCCGGTCACCACACGCTGCAAGCCCTGACCGCACGGGACTTAGAGCCGACGCCTCAGTCTTGCAGGTAGAACTCATGTTTTTCTCATGAGTCGTTTTTATCATTGTTTTCAAAGTAAACTGCAGACTACTCCAACTGACTGCATCCCTTCCCAGTGCTAGCTGTTACCGCTGTCATCTCTGCAACCAAAGGACACAGCTGCATTCCTCCAGGTGGAGGTACCAGCTAGAGGGGCCGCTCCGCAAAGCAGCTGTTCCATTTAGTCCTCGGAGCAAAGCACGATCATTCATTAGAAGGGAGGTTGAGTTAAAACTCTTGGCATTTCTCGTGGCCTTAGGGAAAAGGATACTTTCTAAGAACTTCCAGACCTCGAGAACTACAGTTAGGAATCTCACTCTTGATGTAGAAACCTAAAAATGCCCTGATCTCCAGTACTACTGAATAGCCATCATTCATGTGAACATACAAGAAAGGAAGTAAAGCTAGAAAATACCCTTGATTTTTCTGCTTCTCAGCTTTTCCAGCTGYAGAACAGGAATAATAATGTTTACAGATAGTGCAGAGATCTTGGCATTCTTCACGTGTTAGTGTCTGAACAAGCTATGCTGTAACTGAATAGTCACTATTATAACGCATGGAAAATATTTTCAGTTATATTAAGAATACATAAATTGTATCATACTGCTGGACAACACAAATTTGGATAAAGTAAAAAATCATGAGCAAGTTGTGAGACCAGACTCAGATCTCCACTGAAGCAGTCAAAGCAAACTAAATCAAGGACAAGTTGGACTGCCTAACCCAGTACTCAGCTGTTCTTATTTCAGTTTTTTCTTTGACATCATTTAAGGAATTTCTCAGCATCTTGAGCAAATAATTCTGCTCATGAAGCTGTATCCAAAACTCCAGCAGCACAATGACAATGGTTCTAATATTCTAAAAAAAAAAAAAAAGGCAAGAACAAACCATCTCATACCAGCACTCAGTTCTTAAAGAAACTGAAGTCCCGGTCTTGAAGATGCTTATGTACATGCCTAAACAAAAGTTTAGTTTTATCGGTTTGTAGCCCTGCAGATACGATTTCAGGTTGACTCCTYGTATACGCATAGCTAAGCACATGTTTAAATCTTTGGAGCTACTACAAATCATTCTTAAAGTGCAAAGATTAAAGGATACAATATAAGAAATAAAAGTGCTTTTAAACAAATTATTAAAGTATATTTTTGTATTTGAACACAAAGATGAAAAAAGACCGAGGTGCTGTAGCACTTGGAAATACTCRGTTGTCACGCATCTTCAATCATGAGATGGAACAAGTAGTGGATTTTAAAAAATGGTAAGCATCAATGAATAGAACAATATATAATTACTACTTATGGCTAAATTAAAGTTTACTCCTATTTTCTTTCGAGGACCACACGTTTGTTTTCTACTATCAGACTTTTAATTGGCTCCTCATGTGGAAATTTAGTATTTTGGACAAAATAAACCTGAGATTTGCTCTGGTAAAAAAGTGCCAGTGTTTCAGCTGCCATCAAAAAGCATCAGCAGCACAGCTTCTCCCTTAGTGCCCTTCATACAGATTCACATTCCCTTGAGTTGCATTTTAAAGCAGTCTTGCAAGCCCTCTTGTATTTTAAATAATGCTCAAGAGCATCCAAGGCAAGGGATCATCTATASCAGAAACATCAAGTCTCATCCCTGACTGCAAAGTCCAGAAAGGAGAGGTCCACCCCGTGCTGTGAAGATAACTGCATCAACGTGTCAGCAGTCCGCATGGGGCACTACAGCGTCAGTGCTTTTACCGGGACCTCAGAGCTGAGGGCAGGGAACGGCAGAGGCTATCTTTCTGCAMGAGAAAGAGCACACGGGGAACACTCCCAGATAATCAACTCGCAAGCAAATTGGACTTTGAGATCTGAATTCAATACCAACTAGGAAGTGACCTGACTCACCTCAGCTGCTGTCCTCCTTCTCCCCAAGTCAGATTCACTACACAGAAAAAGTGTTGCTGTTTCAGACAAAGTGACTTGACAGAGYAGGTGCCTGCTCAAGGTCACTCTTCATTTCTTAGCCACGAGGATGAGGAGGAGGTCTTGGGTACACACGGTGGAAACTTTTTGCTAAGTTTTMTCAACTTCTCATCCAAACCACAGCTCCACCTCAAAATAGCTAGTAACGTGGTGGTTAGAGAACCTTCCTGATTGAGGAGAGGAACTTGAACCTATGTCCCGCTCATTGCAGGTAAATGCTATACTCCCCAGGCTGTAGAAGAGGTTGCTCTCCCCTGTGCCCTACTGCCCCCATGGAACTGGTGTTTTTTGCACCAGAGGCACTTCATCTGCCTACATTTTGGATTGTTTTCAGGCACGTGACAAGCTGAGGGAGACCCAGGTTTAAATTCCAGCTCCAGGTTAGGCAGACAGAAATTTGAACCTGCACCTTCACAATTCCTGGCAATTGCCCTACGTACTAAGTATTCTGTAGGCCAAATCTGTCCAGATTTTAATGCAAACACTGAAAGGTCTCCGTTTTGTCCCAGTGCAAAATCAAATTTTGTGAACTCCATTATTTCTTTCCATAGCAAAAGTCCTGCTTGTTGGCACACTGTGGAGCCAGGCTTTTCCAGGCCAGATATACTGACACCCCCCTTCCCCACTTCTTTTTCATTATCTCCTTTTTGCTCTTCAGTATAATGCATCTTTCACTCAGCCTCTTCCCCCTCTCTCTTCCGTCATTCCTTACTCTGTCCATTTTCGAACAGCAGTAGCAACATCCTCACTATTACTGACAGCTTCCATCTGGTTGCTATCTCCCCATGCTAGCTGTAGTCTGGGAAACTCTCCATGTTGTCCTCTTCCCCTCACCATTTCCTTTGCAGCTCTGGCAGGAGTGGCCAGTGCTCTTCAAACAACTGACGAAACAAGGAGACAGCACTAGCGTGTTCTGCCCAGATATCTACACTCATCTGCACCCACAGCCTAAGTGAGCAGAACTCATTTAGCTGCCTTCCTTTAAACTTTGCCTTGTTTATTTGCTTGAACGATCGCTACAGCTTAGACTGTAGCTCGTATACTTAGTTATTAGCTAAGTAAAAAGATTCGTTTCAGCTTCATTTCAATTTCTTTTTCGAGTAAATTTTGGCACATCAGAATGAGAGAAAAAACATTCAGTGTGTGGCCTTCTGTATTCAGGGGTTGTCTAAGGAAGTACTATTTGCTGATATCTTRAAGGATTAACCCTTTAGCTACTGACTTAATATTTAATTTTTAAACGATAAAAGCAATTAAAATGCATGCAGCTCGGTCTCCTGAATAGCTGTTGTCCTTAACTGGAATTAATTCGAGTTCTCCTCTGTATGGCTGTGTAGGTACAGATATTTATGTGCCTACACATGACAGGTAAAAATGCATAAACACACACACAATAATTTTATGCATCTCCTATGCCTGCTGTAGGGTAGTAACACAATAAAGTCAGCGTGACTGGGACGATTACCCATACAGTAGGTAAAATGAGATATCCACAGTGCGCTGCAGAGTTTTTAAACATGTGGGAATAAAGTATGGAAACTGTGTAGAGTCATGCAGTTAATGAGCAATAAATACACATTGGCACACCCTCATCAATTTTGAAGCCTTGGTATGAAAAGAATGTAATTAATTAAGATACGTTGATTTATAAGAGGTGACATAACAAGATGGATAGAGAAATCTTTTGCCTCCAATCTGTCATGGTTTCTTTCCAGAAGACAGCCCAACACGTGACAATGCCCTCCTTGGACATTCATAAAGAACTCTGCTTAAGGGTTTTTTTCCCCTCCACTATCATAAGGAACATAAACTTCTTTTTCAATCCTTATTTGAATTTGGCACAACTGTATTTAAAGTGAAACGGTTCTGCAGATATAAAAGCAAAAACCAGCTGAAATAAAATTATATTCAGAGAAATCCTTTCCAAATTTTTACTGTGCATTGAAACATATACCCTATTTCCTTTTTCCCCCCTACCCTGAAGTCAGATGACTTCTTTTAGCTTGGCCTACAGAGAGTCTGGTATAAGACAGGATTGTGGCATTTGTTGAGTCAAGATGTTTAATTTTTTTCATTCACATAATGATCCTTTTTTCCCTCCAGCCACTTGAGTTTTGTTTATGTTGCTTGAGCCCTAAACTAATACATGAATTCTCTTCGCTGCCAAGATGACGACTTTGGCACCAGACTTGATGAGCTGAAGAGGACTACATTCACTTTTAAGGATAGAGGCTATTTTAAAAGACTTCTTTTTCCAGTTGTGACAAATTAAATGCATTAAAGGAAACAACTGCTGCTGCAAGAACTACTGGACTTCAAGGATTAACTGAGAGAGTTTTATTTTCTTTGCAAGCACTTGACTTTTACTAGGGGACACCTTGTTTCTGAGCCAACTCTGGCTGATTTTTTTTTATTATTCTCAGGACAAATGGTTGTAATAGTTAGATTTGGGGAAATTCTGCCCAAACATGGAGAGTCATGAGATAAATCTGATATCATGAATTGATTATGAAATGTGGGATTTTTAAAAAGAAGAAAAATATTCCAATACATTGGCTTTATCCCATCAAGAAAAGATGAATGAGAAGTACAGCTACTTTCACTCAGGCTAGACATGTAAACCTTGTACTTAATGACTGATGAGCAAAATTTTTTCTCTTCCAAGTGCAGATGGGCAAGTCCCTCCTAATTACAAAACACAAGAAAATCTAATTTTACCAACAGAAAGCAGCACACTGGCCAAATGTTTCCCAAGCTAGAGCTTTAGGTGCTTGGTTGAGGGAAAAAAAAGCCAAACAACATTTCCTATAATGTGATCCATATTCTACCACATGCACATTTAATATAAAAGTTATGTTTGATATATACCGCCTTAGCATTTTTCTGTTTTAACTGAAAGCCTTTTGTTCTGTCAAGATTATAGTAGGATTTGCTTTCATTTTTCATGATGTTTCACTCAATACATCACTAACATTAGCAGACTTAATAAGCACCCACCTTCTCCTTCCCCCCCACTCTGCCTGATATCTTTTGATGCATATTCTTCAGGAATCTTCAGATGTTCTACGCTGCCTTAAAAGCAGCCTCTTTACACCCTAGTGTCAGAGATAACGAAGCGGACGAGTCTGTAAAACGCTGTGTGGCAACAGCAAGCACAGTAAGCAAAATGTCTTGCAGCTTTAAATTCTGCCCTTGGTATGGTCTCCGTAATGGGCTTCCCTTCCTCCTTTTCTCTGTTGCAAATTCACATCTGTTTCTCTGCATTTTGAAACTGTGTTCATTTTTCACTGCTGCCCTTTGTCCCACACTTACTAGCTCTCGCCAAGGGCTTCATTTCACTTATTCAATAAGCGAGAGGCACTGCAGACTAGAGAGAGCTTTAGGACAAAGCTCAAACTTCTATTAGGCCTCAACAAAAATGTTTTTGTTCCCTATCAAGGAACTTTTTCCTATTGCTTGATGTTATTTGTCTTTTCTTTTTAATGAACAYTTGTAGTTCAGCATAAAATTGCCCAAACAGCTTGCAATTTCAAAGTTTTTATGAAACTTTTAACAAATGAAAAATAAATGCAACAGAAAAATCTATACTATCTGGGTATTGAAAAATCCCATTTGCCTTTCATCCTTTTACATCAGCAACAGTTGGTTGTATGTGCAAATAGASTACATTCCTACTTCTGATATCCTAGCTTCTTTATATGTCTACTGTTGTGCAAGCACTCTGTTAACAATACATTTTCAGGTCTCGCTGGTTTAATACACATTAAAACTAAAACCACGCTACACCACACAATTGGATTTATATTGGAAACCAGGCAGGACCTCCTAGTAAACGTCTTGCTAGGCCATCTCCGGTTATGTCTGGGTTGTTCCCTCCAGAGTTACAGCACTAATTGCTGCGTTTTACTGCACAAGAAAACTAAAGAGAAGAGAGCAGCCACATATGTTTTTCTAACATAAGATTTTTGACACGTTAACAGGCTTATTATATCCTGTTGCTAATCCAAACACCAAAGAGYTCTTCTTCAAAGAAAAAAAAATAACAAGGACAAAACTCCTAACACTTAACTGTTGTACTGACAACCTAATGTCTGTATGTGAAATAACTCTTTTGTCTGTGTTCATTATGCCACAAGTACATGAATCAAAYACAGATTTTTTTTTTTAATAAATCATCRCCTTGCTMTGATGCCAGTATCACAAMCYCCTCTATAAAACTAGGGGGTACARGAAATATTTCCAGTTATACMTCAATTAGCCTATGAATATTGCTGCGCAATATGTGCAGCCACTTTTTCCTTGCTGTACTTCTTTAAAAGCACCCAGCCTCCTCCTACTTGAAAGCTCACCCGATCCAGTAGTCTGGAGCACCCCTGATACTTGCATGCGTTTCATTAGTAATTACATTTTATTTTACAACTTGAAGCTTTAAAAGGCTTAGAACACACAAGCCAACACCACATGTGCTTTTATAACCAGTGCATCTAAAGAGAACGAGCGGAATGACAGCAAGTTTTCTGTTTGTTGGTCTAGTCCATTACTGCAGCTTTTGAGTAATTTTCTTGAGCCTAACAGAAAAACCTGRTAAGGATGAAGTGTGCCATGCGCCCCCACGCACACCCTTGGGTGGGCTCTAACTGTCCTTTCTCTGCAAGGAGAAATGTCTTCAGAAATACGGGGTGAAGGGTGTCTCACATGCCTCACCGATTCCATTTAACCCATGAATTTCTGGACACCAATACGGGCCTGCATCCTAGCTATCCTGCTAAGTTTTGCCAGGATTGCTATGTGTAATTARGAGCGCTCACCTGTGTTCCTTGTCAGCAGCAACAATTCTTGTAGCACAAACACCAGTGAGGAGCAATCAATTATCCTTCTACTTTGCTTTTGCTTAGATAGTTAGCATTACGTTTCCTGTGTCCCGCACCAGTGTATCTTCTGGTCTTCCTATGTTATCGCGGCTGGTATCATTACATCGTTTGGTTTAGGTTCAGTCTGCTCTGCCTAGGAGTTTTTGAGGGAGCTATTTTTTTATGCCCTAAACATGTTGGTAGCCTCCTGACTGCCTCAGCTTTTGTTTGCTGCAGACCGGTTTAAGTGTGGATGGGCTTTACAAAGGCAGCCCAACTGCATTTACACTTGTCCCAGTCTCTGCTGATTTGAGTCCATAAGTCAAAGTGAACAACTGGTGATATTAATTAGGCTTCAGAAGAATGAAATTGGTGGTAACTTGCATCCCATGGGAGAGGTGCTGATGACGGAAAAGGGAAACTTAATATTTGTGAAATTAAATAGTACTGGATAAGCAAGACGCCTAAACCAGACTGAATCTATCTTTTTAATTATTTAGGGGGATTTGTTTAAAAGTAGAACCTGATGGTTAGAAGTATTTCTGTTTTCCTGACTCTCCTATGGGACTCTAGAAAGCACCATACTAGAAGTCTTAACCACTGCTTTTAGGGAACCGGGAGGGGCTTCGTTGCACAAAGCATCCTTCTCTCAAGATCTGAATCCAAATTAATGCCCTGATCTTCAGACGCTACCTAGCACAAACTTCCACGGTACAGTCAGGAGGGAACGTAGCCCTGAGCAGCCTCCGTGGGAGGCACGCGCAGCTCAGGCGTGCCCACAGAGATACCTGGATCCATACCGAAAAAGCACCACCCCATTTCATGGGGTGCCGGCAGGTAACAGGTGAACTGGGGGGCAGGGGGGAAGGAAGGGGAAGCAGAACCCGAGAGACAAACTGCAGCTTTGTTCAGCTAACTGCAATCGGTCCCCCCAAACAGAGGAATTCCCGAACCAACTCCAAAGGCCTTAAGGAGTTATGGTTCAGCATCTTCAATCCAGTGCAAAATATTAGGACCAATATTAGGCTGTAAGTGGAGGAAAAAAAAAAAGTGGAGGGATAAATTTTTGTCCACAAGAAAGTTTCTGTCATTTTCCATAGCCCTCTCTGCACTCACTGAATTCAGTTAAAGAATAATTGCTCTTCACTTTATGCTGTATAAAAATAGCTGGGGGGGGGGGTGAGACAACCATCACATATTTGAAAGTAGCTGGTTTTCAGTTCTACTGCATCCAGGGCCTTGGTGTTTATACTGAGAATTGCCAGATTCTTCACACTTCTTGTCCTTGCTTCCTACCCTGCTCCCCATCAGCACATGAATATTTACAAAGACGCGGAAGAAGGTAATTGTCCCCCGAGTTCTTTTCAATTGAAATATCATTTCAAGCTGGAATCATGTTAAAGGTAATTAAAAAGGATTCCGAAGGGACAAACCCATCCCCAGCTCACCCGTATGGCAGCACAATAGGCTACCACTGTGCAAGCGAGCAGGCCTGATGGCACTTTATTTAACACGTCTATCTTGCCTTGATGAGCAGCTCATATTGTGAATCACAAGGACGACACACTACAGGACAAGCGATGCTGACAGACACAGTCTGTGACTGTTCATAAAAGGGAAACAGCGAGAGCTCTCTGCAGAGCAGGGCACTGTCCCACTCTGTCGCAGCATGGAATCGATATGTTTCTAGCTGAATTCACTGGGGAAGTTTGGAGGGGGCAGGGGGAACACGAAGCATTATGCATTGATAAAAACTGCAGCAGGAACCAACATCACCATGCCAGCAAACTTTGCCAGGAGCTAAGATAAACCAGGCTATTAAATCATACTATGAGTTTCTGCCTTTGTAAGATATTTATGCCAATGTGCATAGTTTTCTTAAACCGTGTCCTCTATTAGCACTTGCTTTCATTCCAATTAGGGCTACAATAAAGACAAATGACTGTGGCAGATTCAATGCATTTTTACTTGTCAAACACAGCGCACATACTTCCCTTCGTGTGCAGCTGGCTGTTAAGGTAACCAGGGGCAGTTGCCTGGTGTACCACAGATAACTTGTAACGTGTATCTGGGCTCTTTCCAGCATTCCTTTTTTGTGCAAAATGCTTCCGAAAATTTGAGAGGTGACCGTATTTGTGGACATCCTTCATGCAATACACGTGGGCATGCAAATCCCTCATGCTGCACAGGTGAAGAATCCTTTGGCCACTAGCTCGCTCTGGTCATAGGCAAGTCTGAGCTTTCTAATTTTCTTAAAGAAAACAAAATTAGTAGATTCCTTTGAGATACACCAGTGGGGAATTAGCTTTAATTTATTGTATACATCAATGGCTTTCAATTAATGCCTCGGTGAAGCAATGCATATATTACTAAAGCTAAGCAGAAAAAGGATGCGAGCGTTGCTTGCGAGTCTCACAGCTTGCCCCTACCCCACCATCCRTATGACCTGCAATTTCTCTGGCCCACGCAAGCGTGTTACAGGGAAAGACAAGCCAAAGTAAACGCAAGACTCTCCTTTTCCTCTGGCTCCTCTGAACACATATTATGCATAAATTAGAGGAAAAAAAAGAGAAAAGGTAGTGAGAGAGGGTTTTTCTGTTTGTTTGGTGGTTTAAATTACTAGTGTTCAATACAAATCAGAAAAAGAGAGACAACAGTGGAAATATACCTAAATTGGCTTCCCGTTCTCATTCCCAGCGTATCATTCCTGTTATTGTAGTCCGGCCTGACAACCGGGAGCAGTGAGATCATGTCAGTAACCACGCCAGCCAGACACTACTGAGACTAAACTTCTTCTCTCTGCCCTTCCCCAGTACACACCCCCAAACTTGATCTGAAGCCAGGTCAGCTCCCCTGGAGCGAAGAGCCTTGCACTGGCCGCTCTCTGCAGTAACCTCCTTGCCTCCAGCAGTAAAAGTGAGGTACGTGAGCACCCCTGGAAAAGGGGGGTCAAGTAGAAAAGCTTTTRAGGAGCGAGCGCCAGCTTGCTAGTGGCTCTGACGCCTCAGCCAGTCTGGTTTAGCTTCCTTCGCCGCCCTTCGCACGGGTTACAGGTGGGAACGCAGCAGGGGCCCGACACGCGCGCAAGGTAGGCGAGGCGAACGTGACGCTGGAGCCCAGGCACGGGGACTAGCGCGTCGCGGGCTCTCATTTAGCAGCTGCTACAGGCAGGAATAAAATCTTGGCCTTCCTGAATCCCCCAGTTTACCCCACACATTGCATGAGATGCAACTCAGGAATTATACAGAAATTTATAATCACGAGGATTAACAGGAGGTTATYGTTGGATGACTTGAAGGTTTAGCAATCCTAGCAAATAGAAGTGGAAGTCAGCATCTAGTTCATAATGAGGAATTACAACCAAATCTTTCACATTTCCGAAGGACACGTATGCATGCAATAAACCTGCAGAGCTTTCTTCTGTGCAATTCCTGCTGCACTGTGTTTTCCCTTTAAGCTTCTCCTTCATCACCTCTTTTAATTTGCATTGCAAACTTTTTATGACTGGCTGAGAGGGGAGCAGGGACAGAGGAAATGGGGGGAATACACACAGCCTTTCAGAGGCCAGAATGTATTTATTTCTTAATTGTTTATTTTATACTTGTCCATATAGGTTATGATGACCTCTGCATTCTAAGACCTCTACACAATCTGAGAATACTTGATTGTAATTAAATCCTACACTATTACAAAAGTATACATCACTCATAGATAAATTTCTACGTGAGTTATTTTACTCCGTGTATTTTCCTTGGATTTTAATTTGCATGCTTTTTTGATTATGGCCCTCATATAAATGCTGCCTTTCTACAACATAGTTATATATATAACGTCTAAAAAGAAAGTTATATATATAACGTCTATAATAAAAAATATTTGTTGGCTTCCAAAACGTTCCTTCAGATGAGATAATACCTATTTATCTAAAATATCAAATGGGTAGAGTGAAATATCAACAGAGAAACTGATAGGCACACAAGAGGCTTTCTTTCCTCCTTTTTCTGAAGAGACTTTAAAGCTGAATAAACACCTTGGAAAAGCACAAGCAATACACAGATCTCCTGGGTTTTGAACCTGACCTTTGGAAGTTAAAAATACACTTTTTCAAGGCTGATCCTACGAACCCTTACTCACAAGAGCTGTCCTACTGATTTCACTCCCGCGAGCCCGGCAGTGCGATCTGCAGGATGGGATACGTACGCCTGCACCGAAGTTCGTTAATTCTTTCCGTTTTCTCGATGGTGCAAAAGCAAACCTACAACACCTCCGTAGCACTCAGTTCCTGCTCGTGAGGTTTAGYGTGAAAGGGAAAAACGTGTGTTTGTCAGTCCGAGGCATTTTTTGCCCATATTCAATATAACACAAATCTTTTTAGCCCAGGTAAACAGCTAAGAGTCATCAAGAGCAGTGCAATTTTTCAGAAAATAGTTAACCTTTACAGCAATACCAGATGAAAGGGGGAAAAAATGCCCTAAAAAACTACAGGCATATATTTTTGCACTAAAACACGCTCGCGCGCAGCAGCCAGGCACTGTCCCGGCAKGCGGAGGCAGGGAACGCAGCCCCGAGGCACCTGCCCCGCGCGCGCCTTGGGGCTGCACCCCGGCTGCGGACGAGGCGGGCAGGGTTTGCCTAACTGCTGCCAGCTAATTACTTTTTTTCCAGATATACGTGAAGACATATATCAAAGGAGGGGTGTATGTCTGCATCATGCAGCTAAACAGCATAGAAAAATCGCGCAGCCCATCAGTTTTTCTGAGTTCCACATACAGGGAACCCARTTTATGCCAACTGGAACTTTTAGGAACAGAACTAGACAAAGGCAGAAAAAAGTGCTGGATTCTTTTTAYATACACAGTCTACCTTGAAGTCCAAAAAATAAACCTGTTTTTTCCCCTCTTCTAACTTCTAAATTCCACATCCCTTCCCCAAAAAGGAARCAAAAAAGAGAAAAGGCTTGAAAGTAAGAAATTAAGTGAGCCCAAATCCTGGCAGCCCCAGCACAGCACAGGAACTTTGCAAAAACAGAAGCTTTACCACATCCCTGTTTCCATCATAGAAAAGAAAAGAAAAAAAAAGTTACCCGTCTGTCTACAGAAATCTTACTCTACAGAAGTCCCCTTTTAGGCTTAAAGTTTTCTGTGCACAGGAGAGAGTTGGGCGCTAGCAAACACCACACAGACTATCAGCAAAGATCTTTCTGCTGTCCATACAACCGCTATTCACAAGGTCTCGAGCTCTCTCGCCTGATAGAGTATCGATCCCCCGGAGTGCAAAGTCCAGCGTGCCATTAGTCCAATCTGTTTTCAAGCCGACACAACCCCATCATTTGTCATCTTCTCCCGTCCTGCTGTGTTTGTTTAGGAGCAAGATACTTGCTTTATCTGTCACTTTCCAATCCTCACTGTATTCTTTACCTGACGTGGACTTTATTGGGTCCACAGTTTTCTCAGAGTCATTAACAAGGGAGATTTTGGCATGCTGATGAGATCACTGGAAAATGATGATGTCAATAGCTTGGAAAGCATTAATGAATTAGAYTCAAAATGTGTTCTGAAAGAGGGCATGTTTTTCATATATTCGAACGTACATTTTAGCTGAGAAATTTCTGCAGAACATTGCATTTTCTACAGCAAACATTCAGAAAAAGGCCAGCAGAAGACTCGCAGGTGATTGTATTCTATAAAAATGCTTATTCGTGAGGAAAAAGTCAGCTCGGTAACTGCATTTGAACTCTTCAAAGGAAGAATAAAAATACCTCCATTATCATCAGTTACGAAGAGAAGCAARCTGTAGATGTTCAGCTATACCCAACACAGAATCACTTCGCATGCCCATAATGTCATAAAGTTCGTATTTAAAATATGTTTGCAATTKGTAACATTTCACAAACTCGTCTCCAAAATCTGATGAAGGCTGCATTTAATCAGCTTCGCATACCTTATTATTCACTATYAGCTGGTTATTAGCAGCAGTTAGGTTTGCACAGAAGTTTTGGTCCTCATCCTTTGGTGYTTAGGGGCATTAAAAGCCCCACAATGACACCATCTATTTACTGCCTGTTAGCCAACATTTTCAGATTTATTATTATTTTTTTTTTAACTGCAGGTAACCCATATTGGAGCAGCAGCGTTGCTTGTGGCTCAAGTGACCAATGACACACTGATGGAGTAGCCCCCAGCCAGTTCCTCGAGGCAGGCATTTGTTTTATTAAACTCCTAAACTCTAAACTTTGGCTCATGCTTGTAARTAGCGAATACGCTTGCAGAATTCTGGATCAACACATAAGGAATTCGCAGATAGACGATGACTTAATTTTTCAGCTCTTGCTCCTGAGGAATAATTGTACGTGCTTGTTTTAAGTGCGCCTTCCCGGCGCCTCGCCGCTGCGTGACGCTTCGCCCGAGCGAGGAGCTCCCGAAAGAGAGGCCGCCCGCTCCCGGCGCGCTCCTTCGGCCTCTTCCGCTGGTTTGGGGGCGGCAGGAGAGCTCCCTCCGAGAGGCGAGGGGGCTGGAGAGGCTCCAACGTGCCTGCCGGCCTCCAAAGCTGCCAGGCTCGCCTCGCCGCAGTCCAGGCGCTGCGCGACACGGTGCCGCGGCTGCTCAGCGCTCCGGTCGACGCGCCCTGCTCTGCCGGAGGTGCCCTCTCCTTCGAGCAACCCACCCAGCTTGCGCACAGGAGCATCTTCTGCGCGTCGGGGAAGGTACCGAGAGGCCACGGGGGACGCACCGAGAAACCCGGCCCGCCGCGCGCTGCCTCCCCGCCGCGCAGACGCTAACCGCGTTTACTGCCGCGCTCTGCTCATTGCTCGCAGGTTAACTGGAAAAAAAAAAACAGTAAAACGCTACTAATAATACAATAAAAGCAAATTCTAGCCAGCACAATAAAAAATCGGAGGCAGTTTGTGCTTTCTGAGCGAACAGTACGTGTATTTATAGACAAACAGGCCTCTGCGTTCTCTCCCTTGCACATACTGGGGATAAGGTTACGTTTTATTTGTAGGGAATTTTATGGCAGTAAAGTCCATTCATTAAAGAAAGAAAAAGAAGAGAAAAAACAGATGATTGTTACCCAGAAATCCTCATCGGTTCTCCCCCAGTTGTTTATCCTTTAACTTTTTAATGGAATTTTTAGACAAAGATGCTTTCTTTCTCCTCGTGGAAAAAAAAGGGCAGAGGAAGATGTACAGTTTCCCGTAGGGGCTTTTTAAATCTCTTTTGGCAGCACCCTGAAAACAACTTTCCCTTTAACCAAGACCTTTTTGGTGCTCTCTTCAATATTCACTTAAAAAAAAAATAAAATTAAAACTTCACAAGTTCATAGGGACGGATCCCCGGGTAGGACTTTTATTAAGTCCTTTCTATTTACTTCCTACCTAGATAAGATCTTAATCACAGCCCCCAAATTATCCGCAATGACATTTATCAACTCTAGTCATCTTTTCTTTAGCATGCTCCGCCTGACCAGTCGGCTTTTCTTCCACCCCTTCCTTTCAATGGAAGTTAATTTCGAGTACATGATTTATCTTGCTGGGCTAACAGCGCTGAGGCAGTCCACCTTTTCAAAGGGCTGGCCAGGGAGTGAATTATAGCAGAGTTGTCCAGTGATTGCGTTCCATAGGGAAGGAGAATAGGCAGCCAGTATGTTGCCCCGATGTGGCGCTGGGACCTTTTCAGCAACTGAAGAAAAAAAGATTGGGCCTCTGACCGTGGGGCTGACAGGCAAGCGTTATATCAGCAGACAAAGGCTCAAATACCTGAAAGGATCAGAACTCCATGTACTCCGAGATGTGATGTTGTTTACAACACCATACGCTGACCCTGTCCTGAATTTACATGATATCAGTGCAGTGGTCTTTAACCTTTACCCATTCTTCTTCCTGCATCTTCGCACAGCTATTAGCATACAGAGAATTAGTAACGACCACATTAAATCCACCAACACTTTGAAATCCCTTGCACGCATTCTGCAGCGAGCGCTGCTGAAATGTATAATTTCCCTGCATGCCCTGTATATATCCAGGGGCTCTGTTTGGTTTGGCAATGGGTTTCATTCAGTATCTATTAACATTCAACTTCTATTTGCAAAGGGCATGTGCAGCCCACTCAAGTACATATTTGGCACAAGCTACGGTCATTTAGTATTGGTCCAGCAGTACAGCTGGTGCCATCTGGGGCAGGATAATGGGAATCTTTCACAGAGATCTCAGAAGCTGTATTTTCATATTCCTTGTTCCCTCGTGGCATTATACAAATGGGGGCGGTGTACGAATCTGCTCCGGTTTAGAGTCAGTGCACTTCCAGAACCACAAGCTCCCACTGTATTAGGAGGGAGTAGCTCCAGCTTTTGCGGTGCCATTCAAACAAGCACCCCAAAGCTGCAGGGACCTGGCTACCACCAGCCTCGCCGATTTTCCAGCAGCCAGGAGTATTTCCAGCATTTTCTGCTTTACTTCTACCGAACTAGGTTGTCTCCTTGCTAGCAATTCCACKTCCCCTGCACGGCTGGGAAAATGAGAAGTTAGAGCTTGCCTGAGAGAGAGAGAGATGGAGCGAATTTGTCCGACACAACAGGAGATTGTGCAGTGCAAAAGTTTTAGCTGGTTCTTAAACGCGTCTCTGCTGAAGGTATCGGTGAAAGGAAAATTCTTAGACACAAGACACTGCTGGGAAACCTGCGGCCAGATGACACGAAGTCTCCTGCATCCGCTCAGCTGACCCGTTTTATTTCCCGGTCGCTGAGCTAGCGCAGGCGGCACACCGCGCGATCCTTCCGAGCCACTGCGYTTCGGCTCGGAAGAAGTAAAAGCCTTCCACGTTCCCGCCGCCCCGTCCGCGCAGACCCTCCCCTTCCAACAAGCCCGCCTCGGCTGCGCTGCAGCCCCGCCGGAGCAAGGGCGGCCGGTACCAGATAGGCCCCGCCAAGCCCCTGCAGCCGGGCCGGCGGCGAGCGGCCCGGCTGAGCGACCGGCTCGCGCGGACGGCGGTCCGGKGGCACAGCCCAGAGCAGCGAGCGCGGGGTATGCGTGAAAATCAGCGTCCGTTCCAAGGGGTGGACGAGCAACAGCAGCCACAAGAAAGTCACTAATCARCTGAAGAAACAATCCTCTACCTTCGAATCAGATGCCTCCGGGGGTGGGAACCTGRGAAATAGCTGTGTTCCTGGCTGCTACCAGGATACAGATCTTTTATCGGGAGAGATTTTTATTCCCAACTGCTGTACCGCACCAAGCGAGGATGGGAACGGAGGTAACCTCCTTTGACMCGGGTTGTCGGTGGCCAAGCCAGGCACAGTTTCCTGCTCTCTTTCGGCCACGTAAATTCTTTTTCTGTAGGCTCAATCTGTTACGCCCTCGTGGCTCTATGGAAAGGTGCAAATTTTTCTCTTTTTACTTTTTGGGGGGTAGGATGGGGKTTTTTTGTTTGTTTGTTTTAGAAACTTAGGGAGCAGGGGAAGCCAGGCAGGTTGGTGCTTTGCACGGCGCGAGTTCTGCGTGAAGTGTCATTTACGAAGCAGTCCAGCCATCTCAGCGGCAGTATTTTGGTACTGTTTTTAAGAAAGCAACGGCATTTTGGAAGACCCACTGCGAATTTAAAGTAAATGCAATACTCAGAATTGCTTCCATACAAATCTGCTCAGCCTTCCAAAAGGCAAACTCTGTTTGCCTATAAAACGCATTTAAGACGGCTTATATTGCCCCGCGTGATTTTTCAAATACCTTTCTCCACTGACCACGTTACTTGAGCCTTTGTTACGTTCCAGTGGGAAGACGGGAATTCAGCGAGCTGCATTCCTTCAACGAGCCACCACGACAGCCAAACTTCTGACTGACCAGCTCTTCGCTGAGCGGAAACCTTTGGTTCTTTCTCATTCCATTTTCAACGGTTAAACTCCTGTTCACCACGCAATAGAGAATTTAGGTAAAAATACTGTATTCCGTATGAKCGTTTGCAGGGTTCTCTCCCCTTCGTACCACGGTACGTGGCTGCAGCTGTTAWAGCTGACTCAATCTCTCACATCGGAGCCGCAGGCAGTAAGTTCTTTCCACGTGTGAATTGTCCTGCAAACAACGTGTAATTTTCTTGAATCCCTTTACTAGCCTAGTTCTCAACTTGCAGCAATAAGCAACTTCCAAGCAAAAGCTGGAACATGAGCCCTGTTATTCTCATGTGGTTAGATGCATCACTCACACGATAGCATTTCTCTTCTGCAATTGGTGAATACACAGAAACTCAGGTGCAAATACTTGATTTTTTTTAATGTTCAAATACAAATTTAAGTTCTGTTACCACAGATGCACACTATCGCACCTGCAGGGAAGACCAGCAAGWAAGACAGCCATTAACAATGAAAACCAAAGGGCTAAACACTGTCAAAATCCAAGCACATATTTGGGAAAATTACCACTAGCAAACATTTCTCCCCCAGCCAAGATAAATATATCTGTAGCAAGATTCAAATAGTTGGGTACTACACTGGAGAAAAATAAATTGATAAGCAAAATACATATTCATCCCTTAATCATTCCTTGGCAAATTGTCTGGCACCATCCCTGTACTGATATTTTCTGGTTCATGAGTAGCCACTGCTCCTGGGAATACTAAGAACACTGAGCACTTAAAGGGTTAGTAAAAGATGTCTGACTTCTCGAAAGTTTGCAAATCCTAATCATCTTAACATCTGTCTAGAGAGTTGCACAGCTCTTTTCCAACCTCATCTTCACAAAGAGGAGCATGAATTTGCAATTGAAAAAAATCCACACACATACACATGGGGATAAAAAATATTTTTAGGTTTTACTGACAGAGGGAAAGTTTGCCAATATTTCATGAAGAGGAAGGGAGAGAGACTACAATATATTTTATCCTAAGGCATGGGTATTTCTATTCTACCGATAAACACGATTAGATAAAGACGAAGAAAGTCACTATTGTTAGCAAGAGGAACGCATTTAAAACAGAGTTAAATTTGTATGAACTGCGAAACCAGTCCTGATTTGAACATAAAATTGCCTCTTGTTCAGCTTGAGACTAGCTCGTGACAGTTAAACACATCACAAATTGTAAACAGCTACTTTTTTGACTGGAATTTCTGTACTCCTCTAAGCATATACACGAAGGAAATTATATTCTGTTGGAGACAGGGTGCTTAGCTTTATTTCTTTATTTAAATGTTCAGATTTCAACAATGTAAAGATAAACGATAGAGATGATGATGAGAAAATAATTAGGAGAGCAACAGCATACAAGAGCACGTTAAGGTGTTTAAAAGGGTTGGAGGTGTGAAAACCAAAAATAAACATTCTATCTAATATATTAAAAGTAACGTTTTGATGTATGTTAACCAAATCAATATTTGAAATCATGGTAAGAGAGCTTGTATTTCCAGCAGGTTTAAGGACAAAAAAAAACAGACRGGGTATTTAGAGCCAACCTTACCATTGCAGTGTTCTGCAGTATCACAAGCTTGCATTTAGTGGCATATAGCTAAAAGTTGCATTATTCTTTGTTTACATTAGGATTAGCTTTGTGGGTTGATGCTGAAGAACTGTAAAAAGGGTTTTAAAAACCCTCTGTGATCTTTTCGCAACCACTTTAGCTACTATAGGCTCACCTGACCAGCAATAAAGAAGATGGGATTTTAAGTCCTCTTTTTTTTTTTTTTTTTGTTTAAGCAGAAGCCTCCCAGATAACACTCTGGAGCTCTGTCTCSTGAGGACTGCAGGAGGAGAACTGGAGGTTCCTCAGCTCAGGGGTTAGAGCGAGAGGGGAAAAAAACAAAAACAAAAGAAAAAACCACTTCTCCCAAAAAAGCAATGTTCTCCTTATGCTGAAAACRCATCACTGCAGTGGGCCAGCAGAAAATTAAGCATTTCACAGTGAAAGCAAATATACAGGTGATGACACACACGGTGAGGTTCAGATTAGCCTTGTTCAGACTGGACAGGCCATCCCGAGGCAAACAGCAAAGATACCCAATGGCAGGTGTAACYCAGCAGCTGGGAACCCATCCTACCCACGCTCCTTAGATCTCCAGGCAGCGGATGGGCTCCAAAACCGTAACGGAATTCCTTCACCCTCAAGGAAGGGAGAGGACCGGGAGGATGCCCGAGACAGATCAGAGACTACAGAATGAAAACGTCGATGGGTATGTCTGGCAGGATTGAAACACGGGATCTAGGAAGAGACCCTGAAAAGGGGGAAAAAAAAAAAAAAAACAAAAAAAMCAACAACAACAAAACCCCAAACGCCCCAAGCCAGGCTTTCCYGGGCCACAGGACAGACGGAGCGCAGAGCGACAGGCGTCCTCGTGCTGTCCGCGTGCTCGTTTCGGGAAGGCGGGACGCCCGGTCTCCTTCAGTACGTGCCCTCTGTGCTAAGGCACCATTTATTCGCTAATCCAGCTTTGATCTAGCTAACCTGCCCTAAACTGAATTAAATCAAGCCAGGCCCGGTTTAATCTGCAACTGCAATATCCATGAAATCTTTCAGATCACAGTTTAAATGGATTCTCTGAAAAACCAGTCTGATTAGACCACTCTGATTAGTGCAAATTCCAACAGTGTTTAACAACAAACCCTAAGAAAATGGTKTCTCTCCGTGTCAGCATTATGCGTGCAATCAGAGGGCAACCAACACGCTTCAGGCAGTAAGGTGACCTCCAGAGATCCTTTCGCAGGCTCCAGTGCGCAGAGGCGCAGTCGGCACCGGGGTGCTAGACGCTCCCTGCCACAGCCCTGCCCGAAGAGCCACACGAGGCGCTGGGTTCAAGCCTCGGGGAAACTGAGGCATTTTGCAGAAAAAAACGTTAAAGAGTTAGCGCGCACAGACACTTGTGTTCAACAGTCACCGCGCAAGCAGCCAGGATGTTCYCGGTGTGGAAGGGGAGAGGGCTGCGCTAAGACAGCGAGGTGCAGCCGCACTCAGGGCACGAGCGTGAAGCCCGTTCTGGAGCGGCAGAGTCGCTCGTTGGCAAGCGCGCTTAGCAAAGCCGGGGCGATCCCCGGTGCCAGCCCGGCAGCGGGCTGTTATTCGGACCAGCAGAAGCCAACCTCAAGCAGATGCAGGCCCAGGAGCACACCTCGGAAGAAGGCGTTATCGGAGGCTACACTGGTGTGCCTGAAGGCCAGTCCCCTGAAGAAAGAGTCCTGTCACTGGGGAGAAGGTCCATCTTCACGGCAAACCGGACAAATGTCTTATTATTGCTATTATTTTAAGTGAGTTCTCTCTGGGTCACTTTACTCAGGCCTGCCCAACCTTGGTAATAATGAGCTGTGCCTGGTTAAGCAGCTAATTAGCATGCCGTTTGTTAGACGGGTTAAGAATGTAATTATTGTGAGTAGGCAGAGCCTGCCGATGGAATGCATTTCGAAGGTTACCATAGGAATCTTGCCTTGGTCTATTCATTCTGAGTGCAATACTAATCACTATCATAAGGAAAGGATTGCTTGGATATAGACTGTAGGTTAACATCTGATTAGATTTCCAGTGAACAAAGCAATTCAGGCAGTTTGTTTGTTAACCCTTTTGGGTCTCGCCAAAGCGTCCCAACCTGTGCGAAGAACCCGGCGCTGCTGGGTCCCCTCCCCTGCCCTTGGTTTGGAGTCACAGCATCCTGCTGCAGAACTCAGGGCTGTAATTGCAGAGGGCWGGCTGAAAGCTGTCCTCCAAACGTGCTGAAATTAGAGAGGTATTCACCAAAACTGGCACGGCAAGCCRTCTATTACAGCTTTTTTCACTTGTAGATAGGTTGGCCTCAAATTGTGCTGGATCGTTTAAAGATGCGATTAAAACAGCCAACGGGAAAAACCAAGAAGCAGAACTACGGCATTGTTCATTTATTTAAAATGCTGTTCCCCAAGCACTCAGTACGCAACGCTGCAACCAGACGTCCTTGGTAATGCCGACAGCCCCACCCTGCAGCACTTGCAAAGGGGTTCAACTCGCTGCTCCAGTGAAAAGCTAACCACGGCCTTCTCTGCACCATCCTGGAGAACACGGGCTACCGCTTCACAGCACAGGCAACACACGGGAGAACGGCTCCCCCACGATACCTGCGCAGGTACAAGGGCCAGCCCAGGGTGTTCTCACCTGACAGCTCTCAGACTCACAGCGGGACAAAACGTGGGAGCGCTGCAGTCCAGGTCCCGGGCACCTCCGTCCTCCCTTAGTCACCTCAGCAAAGGGGCCGAGGTGCCCCCGAAGCAGAATCCCCCCTCACCTTCCGAAGAGCTCCTCCCAAAGAGACGCTTCCGTGGGGCATCACGCGTGAAGCACGCCTACGCAAGACCTGCTTTATGTAATTTTTCTGTGGATAAACAGCAGCTCTCTGTTTAAAGAGCACAAATATGTCGCCTTTTGTCAAAAAAGAAATTCGCTTAAATTTCTCCTGTGTTCCCCCCTGCCCCCAAAAGTCACAGTCGGCAGAGATCACATTTACAGCGTTACAGCTTTAAAGAACCATTACATCGCTTCTGCATATTTTGCTCCCTTTCTCCTCAGAGCTGCCTACCAAAATCTCTCAGTGGTGTTCCTTAGCTCTTATCCTAAAAATATTATAAGAACCGAAGTAGTGAATACCACAATCTGAATGCATTCTGTGTCCAGCATCATGCTGTTAGCAGCTCACTCACAAGGCCCRGGGCTCGGTGGGAATTTACAATTCATCGGCGACCAAACTATTTTAATGTTATCAACACATCTTTACCCTGGCACATGAGTGTGTGACTTATGAAGAGAGAAGCAATTTGTTTCGTGCATTTCGTCCTTTGTTATTGAAAGCTGCTGGATTTGGATGTATAAAGACCTGTGCCATTAAGCCACAGGGCAGAAGCATCCTATGGGCTAACAAGTTTGTTTGCTTGTTATTATTTTTTTTAAATACAAATTACTTTAAAAGTAGCATTATGTAGGACTCCGAAGGTGCTTTACTTAAATCTTGTGCTTCTTCCAAAAGATTCTAGAATACGAAGGAAAATGAACCAGACTGTGATCTCAATTCAGTAGGAAAATACCAGCTGATTTCTAACTAAATTAATACATAATTCAGCAGTTTTATAATTGTCCAATCCGGTGTGCCTCTAAATAACTGTACTTATTAGACAATGCAGATTTATTAAAACAGAGACTTGTTTGGTTTCTATTTAAGAAAATTTTAAAAGATCAAGACAGATCCAAGTGTTAAGGGACAACTGATCATTTACTWAGAGCTCCCTTTCTGGTGCAAAATGCTGCCCACTTGAAATAGAAAATCTAATTTGTAAAAAGAAAATACCCAAAAAAGTTTAAGAAATAAGAGTGAAGTAGAAATAAGGCTACTGAAATAAGGTATTTCTACTGACAACATCTATTTTTTAAACTGTTATTTTTAACAAACAATATGAGCTTTTTTTAAAAAAAAACATTTAAATCCATTTCAGACTGCTCAAAACAGAGGCAATTCTCTCAAAACAAACACTCTCTGGCTGTAGCAAGGTACAGCACTAACCGATTGCCACTGAGCAAGTGCTGGCCTCTCTGATGGTTATGGCAGCTTTGCCCCAGCGCTCCTTTTCCCTCACTGGTCAAACAGGAGTGTGCAATGGGCACAAAATGCAACCACAGCAAGCGTTGTAACTCTAGCAATTTAATTACAGTCCTTTTTGCCCTAATGCGGATATCTTCAAATAGCGCAAATCTGGTGACAAAACAACCCCAGGTTTTCCTCGAGCAGAACGTTACAAACAAGACATCAAATAAATTCTTTTTCCTCAAATAGCAAAGGACTAGATCATCTCTTTCATATGATTGTTGGACAAAGTAGAACAAGTTTTCTTTGCATTATTCTTTCAAATCTAAAAAAACTCAAAACATTACCTCAATCCAATTCATTTTTACAAATTAGCTTGAGAAGATAAGAAGCCAGGAAACTAAGAGGAATAATATTTAATTCCAGCTTCCTCTAGATTATGAGATCCAACAAGAAAAGGGAAAAAGTATTCTTTACAAACTATTGTTCTCAAGCCAGCTCTTTCACTCTATTTTTGGCTAATTAATTTAATCTGGTAAGCAGGTGTAAACCCACTTGTTTAAGCAATGGTTTGGGTTGCGAAAAAGGGGAGATTGGAGGTATTTGCACAGTAAGAGATTTGTACAAGGGAGCATTAAACCCCATCAAYAAGAGGAAACTCCACTCAGGATGCAGAAAATCCTGTTTAGCACTTACCAAATTGTACAAATCCTAAATGCAGTGCGCTTCTAATCCAATATACTAACATGAAGGTGACATATAATCATCTGTTTCCCTAAACTGAAGAGTGTGATGAGCTGAGTTGCRTTATCTTTTGCACAGTTAATATTTTATGTTTTAAGTAGAAACAGAAATGACACTGTTCTGACGTGTGCACTGCATTTGCAGTCAGGATGCTCGGTTTTGATTTAAGAATTGTTAATATCCAACCTTTAATCRCAGTGGAGACCTCCTTCTATATGTACTTTATTTTCAGAAATATGAACTGACCAGACTACCAATAAAAACTGAGGACAACCACTGCCTCAAACAGGCTAAGCATCCCCAAAGACAAAGTAATATTTAGCAGAAACAAGGACATACCAATCCGGAAAAAAAAAAGCAGAATGCCAACAGAGAGACAGAGTTATAATGGATGACCCCTCAGTTTGCAAACATTAAAAATTAGCTGAGTACAATTATAATTCAACACTAAGGAATCACAGCTAACGTGAAAAATGCTTGATTTCTGTTCAGAAGTTTATTCGACCTTGCTCTGGGTTATAAACGTACTTGTGCAGAACGACAGTTCACCATCTGGAGTGCAAAGGAAGCCATACCTAACCTTCAGCCTCTGGGACCCCACGAACAACAGCAACAGACCCCTGCGCTATGCCGCATTTTCTAACGCATCAAGCTCAGTATTTGAGGCAGACACCCGGTCAGTCAAGCAAGCACTTCAGAAGTGCTTCTGCGAATCACCACAAATAACGGGGCAGCGCTCTTCGCCAGTACAGCATCTACAGGTGGGATGCCAGAGGGTGCCAGTATTTTGTGACAAAAGTCGCGCGAGGGGAGCAAGAGCGGAGGACCCCGACACGAGCTGCGGCTGCGTCCCACGTCCTCCCAGCGCTGGCCCCTTGCCAAAGAGCCGAGGAAGCGTTCAGAGAAGCAGCAGGGGTAGCTTCCCTGTGCGCTTCTTGGGACATTATGTCTGCTGAAAATACTCCTGCTTTCTCCAGCTCCCACCAGAGCCCAGCCCCCAGGCTGCCAAGGGTAAGTCAGCTCCAGCAGCTGAGCAAGCCCCTCGGAGTTACGAAACCCGGGCAAGATGTTTGCCCTGAGGCTGCCACGGCCGTCCCTCTCCCTCTTGCTTGGTGCCCCTTCCAAGGCAACCTTGGTGGCAGTGCACCTACCTACACCTCAGCATCRCTCGGAGGCTGGTTCCTGCCTTACGGACCCTCACGAGAATTGCACCATCGATCTGGGTCTCCCCAGACGACGCAAGCTCGTCCCTCGGCCAGAGCCACCCTAATACGCCATCTAATGTGTGTTTCCAGGGCGGGGAAGGTGGACAGTCAAGCAAAATGGCCATTTCATTTATCTCGCTCTGTAATAACAACCTGCACCARCAGTTAACAGCTCTCCTCTTCTCCCCAGTCCGAAGCACTTTTGCTTTTCCCCCTCCCACCCGCCCCTTCCAGATTTGCTCCTGTTTTTCGTCTATTTGTGAAGGTGCCCAAGACAGGAGCTCACTTAATACGTTCCCTTACGCTTGTGGCGCAACAGCCTATTCAGTACAGATAAGCCCCTTTAGAAATGAAGGGGAATTTAATTCAGTGCTTGAGTGACAGCAGGAAGATTTATCCCCTCAGTAGACAATACGGCTTTTGGGGCTTTAATCTTGCCCAGACAATAGGCTGTTTCTCGGCCCTCATCTTGTGCTTTTCCCACGATGTTCGGTGATTAACCGGGGCTCCATTGGATGGAAGCCACTATCTCTCATTTAAGAGTGTTTGCGCCTCTGTCAAGGACCAGGGAGGGAGGGAGGTGGGAAGGAGAGAAAGGAAGGGGAGGGGGCGAAGTGTAGCTCATCCAGGAGAAGCACTGCAAGGCCAAAGACTGGGCCCAGACGGATGCCAGCGCTATCTGCAGAAGGCAGGCTGGCTGACGAAGCAGGGGGATCCTGGCATTGTCACCTCGAGGGTAACTGTGGGCAGGGCTTTATCGAGTTCCTTCAACAAATAGAWGCTCCTAATTTATTTCATTACGGTCTTTATTTAGAAAAGCACTTGTCGCAGACTGAAATCCACTGGTCCGCAGATACGTGCTGCTTAAAGCTAGGCGTAAGTTGAAGTGCTCTTCTAGAAAGGAATTGAAGCGCACTGAAGTCTGGTCTTCAATCAGTCTTACACTAAGAAGCTGAAGTTCTGTAGTTTCTCAGCAAAGGCACTCAGATGCCATAGCAAAGGACAACCACACAGCGAGCTGGCACATCAGAAACACCTTGAAAATATATCAGGTACTCCAAACACCTTCCAAGAGAGGCATTTATCTCCAYGCATACATTATCGAGGACACAAAAAGGGGACACTTTCATTTTACTGATGAAGACACTTTCGTTATCGGAATGAGCAGCACCTAAGTTTTCTCAYCATCGGCAAGGAACGATCATTACTGTTACTTTATTTTTTATAAATTAATTTTAGTGAATAAAAATGGTTTATGTTCTTCCTAACAATAAAAAGTATTATGCACACCAATGCTTCAATTTTGACAATGGACAAAAATACAAATATAGTCTTAATAAAATATCAGAGTATCGTGAGCACATGCTTATTATAYTAACTCTATGCCAATGCAGCCTTAATGGTCAGTATTAAGGCACTGTCTTGACAGTGTCAGGACCTTCTAACAAGAAACAAACATCTTGCCAAATGTATTTCATAACTTACTGATGCTTTTCATTATGTTGGAATTTTATTTGCAGTTTGTGTTTATTTAAAAACTAAGTATTATGAAAGTTAGATTCCTATATGCAACTTCTGCCACAGAATTTCTGAACTCCCACAGAAGATGATAGCAATAGTTTGACACAGAGTATGGACATGGAATTGAAGAGTTCCTCTCCAGTGCTCASTGTCTTCAGGGGAAGTAAATGTTCAATCGTTTATCCATCTCAGTGGGCACTGGATCAGATTAGAAAGTCTTCTGCAGGCTCATGTGTTTGGCTGATGAATACCTTATCAATCCTAATTTTGCATCTGCTGCCTGAACCACTAAACAAAGCAGCAAATGGAACAGAAACACTACACACAAACACACATGGCTGAAAAATAAAACAAAAATAAATATATATGTTTTCAAATAAGGGTTTTGAAATAGGAATCATTCTCTTCACCCTCAAGACCTGCGCATCAGAATATCTTGCAATAATTGAGCAAAATAAGTTATATAACGACAGAGGATRCTTCTATAGCTTCCTTACCACCAGCTGGCTACAGGGCACAATCTTGTCCTTAAATCAGATGTCACTCCCACTCTAGTACCTGGAGGCACTAGCTGTGGACTACAACACAACGTTGTCCGATGTTGCATTTCCACTGCCAAAAAAGTCCGAGTTCCAAAGWGTTAGTTGGCATTTAACACTTCTGCCAGATGTGTCAGTGCAGAGCTCTTCTCCTAGGGCCAGGGGACTGGTTCAAAGATGCTTTGTTTTAGCTATCACACATCTTTCATTCTCTGATCCTACAACTGCATATTTGGATGACTCAATCAGCTAAAAAAAAAATCACTGCAGATTCTCTTTTGTTGGTGCAAATGTTTGGGAGCAGCTGAGCCAAAAAGCAAAAGCATATGTTTCTCCCGATGCTGAGAGTGGAGAAGACTGTGTAATCCAATAGACACAGCTGAGTCAAGGCCACCAACAGACTGACTGACCCACTTGCTAGGAAATATGCACATACTTAGTACACAAGATGTCCAAAGGATGGCATGAACTCTTCCTCCAGAGAATACTTTCTCAGTCCTCTAAGAAAAAAGTGGTTACTATTTTGATTGGAAATTTTAATCTTTAACCCGGAATTAATGAGTGGCCTGGTGTTTATTGCTTTACAAAGAGGAGAAAAGGAGGAATGGGGTGGGGGGGAAATCACTAGATGGTGCTATTTCACTCAAGCTTTACCCTTCCAACTGCTWCGTTTGCAGCACCGCTGACTTCTGGGGGGCTGTTGCAAACAGCACGGAAAAATGTTCTGTGCCATATCCTCTCCAAGTGGAATCATTTTTGGCACAAAATCCTGGAAGCCAAACCGCACACGAAAGGGCAGGCGTGCCTGCGCGCGCTCCGGGGTAGGCGATCCTGCAGGCTCTGACGTAATGGCCCGAGTAAACAACTGAGAAGCTTGACCTTGTCCACTGAGTCTTATTGTCAGCTACGACCTGACATTGACTCAACTACCACAATTAATCGGCCTCCTTTTCTCCATGTTTTGTATCTCCAGATTTCCGAATTTCCAGGTTTTGGTTATGAATGAAAAACCAAGATGCCACAAGCTCGATCAGGAAGCAGATGAAGAGTCTGAGAACCCTGAATACAACAGGCGTGACTACGGCTTGCACATTACTAATTAGAGGAGGTGACAACACCTTTTGCCGTTATAAATTGCACCTTCATAGCAGACTTTTTTCTTGCTGTATTTTTTTATTGCACAAATAAAAGCAAAGATGTGGAAGGTAGAATTGGAGCCTGTACACCTCAAGGGAGATRTTAATACAAGGCTGTTAGAGGGCAGAGTTTAAGATTTCCTTAACATCTTATTTGGTGCTTCTTGCTTCCATCAACCACAAGTTCAAGTCCCTTAGCAATCATTTGAGTTTTTTGTTCCTTTTAATGCAATCAGTCAAGTGAATGCGTTTTTTTCTGAGTAGCCCTTAAATGTGAATGGGTAAAAAGCCCAGAAAAAACACTCAAACCAAAGGACACTCCCTCCCTCCCCAAGGTTTTAGTATATTTTAAATCATAGTTTTTAATTTGGCCAAAATCAAAATGTTCTTGCTGTGGGACACACTGGGGACAACCACCCCATCCCTGCTCACATGACCGCGTTCCTGTGAACACAGCTCGGGGACACTCAGAGAACCTTAACGACAAGAATTACGAGTTTGTGGAATAAAAAGCCTATAAAACCGATGCCATCAAGAGGTTCTCGAACAACTAATACATTTCACTGTCTTGTACCAGTGACTCTGCCTTCACTCTTTGCCCTCTTCCTTTCGTCTTTGGCTCTTGCGAACTCACTTAAGACTCATTTGAGGGCTCAATATAGTTCCTGGGAACCTTTTCAACACCTTTAGACAGTGTTGAAATGGGCCTTCAACATACTGAGCTGAGAAATGCAGCTAGGCATCTCCTCGTACGCTCCAAACGCAGAAGGGCTTTGGTTTGCTTTTGCTGCACCTCTGTCTGCAAGATAAAGGCCCTGTCTTCCACGTCACTTCATGTAAATGAGATATGTATGAGRCCACTGGCCTCTAGCAAGTGACTAATACCGCCTATAGCTGGGCAAACCGTGCCCCTTTCTCTTCCCTTGCAAAGCACCAGCGCTCACCAGCAACACTGGGCTCATTGCAAATTAGTAATTGGGGTTGCACAGCTTATTTTTTCCTCATCCTGCAATACTTTCACTATCTTGCCTTCCAAGTTAATTCAAATGGTGTCTTTCTGTTCTATTTTAAACGGCGAATGCGAGGAGAGAGGAGAGTCGGGAGAGTAAAAAAAAAAAAAGAAGAAGAAAAAAAGAGAAGAAAAGAAAAGGAAAAGAACCAACAAGAGGAACAAAAATGAGATTGAAATAAAAAGACCATATAGAGAGCCAAGAGAAAAACAAATGTCAGGCTCAATTTTCATGTCATCTCAGCCACTGTGAGCACAGAGTTACTCCATTTAACTCAGATCAAACTGTGGCTCATAATTTTTCAGCACCTTTGTCTGGCCTAGCATTTAGAGGAAGTGGGAAAAGTAGAAGGAGAGTTATTCTGTACAGGCTTCCTGAAAACTCTGTGGGATTTTTGTGGCAGTAGGGGCAGGGTAAAACAGGTCTGTGTTCAGAAGAAACACACCATGAAAAAATCAAATTAATTTTGCAAACCCCAGACCACTCCGGCCCACACCCAGGTCAGCGCCGGCCGTACCCATCGCTGCACCTCCATTACAGGAAGTCAATCTATCAGCGACCAAAAGGTCAGAGGAGCTCTTCTGCACAGCAGAAAGCCCTGCTTCCATTTCAGGTGTCTTTGCAGTAGATCCTGAAATCAAAAGCAAAGGCTACCCTTTMCATGAAGCTACACTCTCCCTCCCTCCTCCTCTCTCATTTACAATACAACAACCAAAGCTCAGCGAGTGACAAGGTCTCAGCACAACAGGACCACTGTCGAGAACCCCTCTGCAGCAGCGGAGAGGGGCTCTGCGTACAGCGAGCCATGCTAAGGCCTTCTTTTAGATCAGAGAGAAGCAACAACTGCCAYAGGCAGTAGCGACAGGAACAAATGGCCAGTGTGCACAAATGCCCAGATGGGCAATCTCAGACCCAAGGAGCCAAATCTGTGATGTGTATCAATGCAAACCTAATGCAATCAGACRCCGCAACACCTTTGATCTCCAAACGGGAGTCAGACATTCAATAACATCACAGGTTGCACAGAGACTTCTGGTCGTTGCAGTGTTTTTTGATTCCCAATTCAGCATCACATTAGCCATTTCCTGGTGCTACCTTAACACCCATCTACTCCCAGGAGAGCCAAAGTCATGATTACCACTTGCCAGGCTCCAACTCTAGCTGGCCCTAAAAGGCCAAGGTTGTTGAACAGTAACAAGTGGCAAATGATGGACTCACGAAGTGCTGTGCCAAGCTGGCAAGGTGGTACAGTCCAGCAAGGCATGTTTTTCYAGTTGCTACCTCCGAACTGGGCAGCTCCAAAAGTTTTCAGCTTGTGTGTSTCAAAATATCCAGTGATGACAGTATCTACAAATAGTGTTGCTAACCCCTGTGCCACTGCTTCAGAGGAACCCTCTGGAGCTCAGGTGCTCCTCTAAGGAAGGAAAGCRACACCTGTGTGCGATAACCATCCTCCCTTCACCTTCTTGACTTTAAACAAATATTTTCAGTGGCTGCTTTCAGCCCATTCAGGCTGGCCACTTTGTAAGAAGCTGCTGAGAGCAGAGGTCAGGAACCCCGTCAGAGCCACTTCTCTAGCAGCTGCTCACAGGAAGCTCTCCTCGCTCCAGGCTCTGCGCACCCTCTACAGACCCGGGACCGAGWGACTGACACCGGACATCTTCCCAGTTGTTTGAGAGAAGAAACTTCTCAGTCCCCCTGAGAAGTAACAAATCCTTATGTTGTTTGTTAGGAGTGCAGAGCAGAGAGAAGAAACGACTTGGCAAAGGTCCTGCAGGAGAGTGGCACATCCAGAAATCCTGCCTTCCAGAATCTCAGTCTCAACTAGCCTGGAGTAGGAGAAGCTCGGAAAAGCTTGGTTCAAACTGCGCACATCTGCCCTGAGTGCAACTGCTGGAAGAGACTTTAAAGCATCCTGGCTTGTGCATGGGATCAGTGCTTCAGATGCCAAAGAGACCGAGGAAGAGAGTGACATCTTGAAAGTGAATCTCTTAAAAGTTCAGCTACAAATGGTGAATTTGAGGAAGGAGGAAGACTTGAATGGCGATGATACTGCGGTGGCAGTGGGGATGAAGATACAGATTAAAGGAAGCTTGGCAAGTGTTCAAGATCTTCAGCTAAAAGATGCAAAAATAGTAGAACATATCCATCTATTTACTTTCTAATCACAGRAGGTGTTGAACAAGATGGAATACGATCCCAGAATCAACTGCTTGGATTACGCGTTACATTTAATATTAAACTGGCTTAGCAGTTTATTTGCTGTCTTGGAGTTTAGCAGCACAAAGCACTTCAACGGGAAATATAAAATTCTTTGCCCTTCACCAGTCTTTGCCCAAAGCCACTAAGTGACATGATGGCTATTATACATAGAAGCTCACCTTGTTTCTCTAATAGGTTTTTGTTTCAAGCATCCGTAACTTCCCAAGCCTCAGGCCAGGCTATCATAAAATCAAAAGTATTCAGAAAGCATCTTTGCCTGTATTTCAGTAGCAACACTAACTCTTCATAAAATGACTCCCTTTCCCCAAGTAATCTACTTAAAAATAATTTTAAAAAAATACTTGCCTATATAAACTAACTGCAGAACCCACGACACCACAACTCCTAATTGAGATAGTGTCAGGTGTTCTATTCACAGGACCTTCAGGTTATATAGGCAGGTGTGTATATTTGCTTCAAAATATCTACACAGAGTGTCTACAAATAGAGATTTTCATCATCAGCTGTTTGACAATTCATATTAACCTGTCTAATGTTGGATGTTATGAATCAGCTTTTACTCGGAGGATTTTCCCCAGATAAAACTCTCAAAATTGAATCACTCCAACCCAACACTGATTGTTATACAAATGCAATACTTTAGAGGTGACATAATCCATTTGTTAAGGGAAATATATTTAGACTTTTGTCCTGACCTAGTACACAAGAGGTACAATTGACAGACAAGGGGATCAAAGTCTCCTCTTTATCAAAACACACTTGGCAGAAATGTAAACTTCCCCATACATGGCTTCGTAAATATGTTTGAACTAACCGAAAAACCAACTAGAGATGTCTCCACAAGTTAAAACTCACTGCCCCCTGCAGCCTAGGATTCTTGCTAAGGAAGGCAACCCAAGCACGTTATACTGTAAAAGTAAAACTTTTAAGTTTTGGAGGAGGAGGACTGTGACAAGATTAGTATATTGGGTACTTTTCAGCAACACTGGAAAGGAGAAGGATGAAAGAAAGGATCAAAAGATTTTTTCTTTCTTTCTTTCTTTCTTTCTTTCTTTTTTTTTTTTTTTTTTTGCTAGTGAACTGCTTATTTATTTACAGAAAAAAACAACTGGTGCAAATATGAATCAAAAGATAATGAAGAATTTAGTCTAATCAACCTCCCATTACTGGCCGTCCCAGTTGGAGAAGGTAGGCAAGGGAAGAAGAGAAAAGACAGGCAAGAAAGAAACGCAAGTGAAGMGCAGTCTAATCAGAAGGAATGATGAATAGCAAGACAGACAGCTAGCAATGCTGGACATGTCTAAGTGTAGATCCCAGGAGCTAACCTGACTCGGGAGAGGAAAACTCCTGGCCCAACACATTTCTTCAATTTCTACAGTTCTTCRCAAGATGCAGTCTAAAACAGAATTGTTCAGAAAGTTTGATTTTTATGTTTCCGTGAAATATAAAAAAAATCTTGGATCTCAATGAAGAAAAATATGTCAATTCTTTCTTTTTCTTTTCTTTTTTTTTTTTTTTTTTTTCCCCATTTCTGCAGCCACCCTTGCTCTGGAGCAGAAAACAACCAGTATAGTACAGAAGTACTCCTCAAGGAGCTGAAACTACTCAGTGGGCAAAAATGACCATTCAGAAAAGGATGGCCATACCAGTGGCTKCCAGGCAGGTTTTCAATCTGAAAAACGCAACAGCCAAATTCAGAATAGAGCCGCAAGCCAAAGTGGACTGTCACCGGCTGAAATTCTAMAGACAAAAGACAGGGTAGAAAAACTTTTTGGAAGTGTCTGAAGTCTATTAAATTTCATAGCTGCAGTAACGCTGGGTTTTTTTGGCAAGAAAAATACTTGGAGCAGCAGGATATTAAAGGCTATCAAGCAGAGATGTGCTCAGAGACAAACAAGCTAGTACTGATCGGAACTCCAGCGATGAAAGGAAGCCCTAAGACACGCGAGGGCCGCAGCTGATGATACCACGATGATGTGGTACATCCAGGGAAAAGTTCACGATGAGCCGCTACYAAATTTTTCTGAACATAGGAACTTTAAAAATAAAGCCATCAGTGAAAACAACTGGAAACACCTACCAGAACTCAGCTGCCAGCCAGTCTGACCCCGTGCTGTTCAGGTTTTATTGCTCTGAACAGGTCTGATGCAGCAGAGAAACGTGGACTGTTCCTCAGAAGTCACATCCACATCCCTTGGGTAAAGAAAATACCCAAGACCCTTTTCTGAGGGACTAATGACATTACTTTTCCTCACCAACCAYAGGAGGAATTTGAGATGTGGTTTTTATCCGCAAAAAAAGGCAAGACAACAGTTACAGATAGAAAGAGGAAGGAAAGAGGGGAAGAACTAAGAAGGAAGTAGCAGTTCTTTGACACCTTTTCCACGGAGTTAGACCTGCAAAGCAGAACATACCCCCTTCCCTTTCACTAGCTGCCACTGTCTAATCTGATTTTAAAAGAATTCCTTGAAGTGAGTCATCGCCGCGAGCACGGTGCTGCAATCGTTCCCCCTCGGAGGAGTCCCGGGCGTCCCCCCCAGCACCGCGCAGGAACCACCCGCGCCCCCGACGCGGGCTTCACCGCAGCAGCTGTGGCCACAAATCCCCGGGCGAGTTTGGCACAGAGGTGCCATCAGAAGGAGGCACGCCGTACGCGGGTACGGCAGGGGGGCCCCCGGAGACCAATGACTGCAAAACAGGCCAGAGTCCAGGCTTGAAATCCCCCTCTAATGGCTATGTAAATGCCTGGGGTTTTGCTTTCACTGCTACTAAGATAAGTCTGCTGGCAAATTGTTATTACTTGAGCTCTGTTTCTCTCCCATTTATCAAAGAAAACACAGGGGCTTGATTTTTATGAGGTGCTGAGCGACCACAGCTCCTGTTCGCTTACTCCGCAGCTGGGAGGGGATGCTCAGCACCTCGGAGAAGCAGGCCCCGAGGAAGGGGGCTGCACACGGCCCGAGCAAACGCACCACGCAGGTCAGCAGCGGGGACCCTCGGCTCACCCAGGCCGGGAAGCTCTCCTCTTTCGGACCTGCTCGTTTCAGCCGCTTCATGGCTCTCTACCAACGAAAGAGGGAAGGAACGAGCTTCAGAGAAAGGTTTCTCTTGGCATACAGCTCTCCCCTACCTTATATAAACAGAAAAGTTGCCTGCTTTAAACTCTGAGCAATAATATAACTTAATGCAAGGGCTAAAGACATTCTCCAACGGTAATGCTAGCAGTTGCACTCAGAAAACTAATCCTCTGTTTAGGTTTTATTTTGCTGTTAACAACACAGCGGTGCAATAAAGTTCTGCTCTGGTGTGTCTGTTCCTGCAGTTCTTCCTTCAAGCCTCCTCAGGCAAAATCTAGATCCCTCTCACTACCAGCCCTTCATCCTCCGCTCCTTTGCTCTGCAGCAGAGCAGCCTGCCCGTCCCGGCAGAAAGGGACTCCATCCTTGCCCGGGAGGATCAATGCTAGAGCGAAATCCCGCTAGGATCGACGTCCCAAGCCGCGTATGAAGGTCGTGCCTTCCACACCCCGAGGAAGAGCAGGCTCGTAGCCCCCGTCTCAAGCCCCCACCTCCTCGTGCACGTGCAGCCTCGGCTGAATAAAGGCGAACAAGCCTCCCCTTCGTCGGATACTACATTACCCTCTGTGCTGCGAATCGTTCCTTTTCCTCGTTCTTCCTCATGCCTCTTTCTCTCAGCCCGCAGTTGTCAGAACAACTGTGCTTATCCTTGCAGTCAGCAAAGGGAGACAGCGCGATTTAGTGAATGGGACGGTAACTGAGACTCTCTCCTTATCTCWGCCACAGACTCTCTCTGCCCATGTTTCTTTTCCCACCTTTGTCTTCCTAAGTTAGGCTAATGACGGGATCTTTGACCTCCTAATTTGACGGACCTTACATGTCTAGCTCATTTTAAAGCAGTTTACTGCCTGTTTTACAGCAGTAATTATTTGACTGCATGCCCATACAGCGCCTTGCACATTAGGACAGTGATTTCAGCTGAAGTTGGAACAAGATCCAAAAGAGAAATAAGTAATTCTTATAATTAGGAAAGACCATTCAAATAATTATTTTTTCTTAATTTCCAYATCATGATTTAAAATACAACATGATAAACTGACTGAGATGTCAGGTACAAAACCAAACCAAAGCATTCAGTAGCACCAGTAAGAAAAAAAATTCCTCTGTGCCACAATTTACGTTAAAGAAGTAAAAGTGTTTACCCTGGCAATGTTACAACTTTTTTCTCTCTGAACTTTGTAAAACTTTATCCCCAAATGGACTGACTTCTACATTATCTGACATTTCCTCATTAGCTTCTTTCCTTTCCCTCTTTTCTTTGCAAAAAGGCCCTTGAGTCTAACTATGTCAGAAGTCTCWGAAATTTGACAGATCTTACATTTCCAGCTCATTTTCTAATGAGCTTGTACATCAGGACAGATTAGTGTAACAAAGAATTCGTGAAGGAAAGAAAAAGTAACGCGAAGACACCTTGAAGAGGAGAAAGAAAGAGCAAGTCAAATATGTTGAGGAAAGGGCTGGCCTCTTTAACCTTCGTTTAATTGTTCGGACAAAGACACTTCATCAGAGACTTGCCAGGTATTCGGACTTTGTGTGCATAAAACACTAGGCTTTGAACTCTCTCTCTCCTGCATTAGCCTAACTTAAGCAACTTCTTATGAAACAAAGCTTTTGCTAACCACCTACTGACCTGCTAAGCATGACCTAAGCACAGCAAAGGATGAAGTGCATCCTCGGTGACCAGCTGGCACGAGCATCTTCTGTACCACAAGGATTAGATTTCTTAGCCCTTTCAGTGCACGCCCTCAYGGTATTTTTAAGTCAGCCGGCAAAATTCCTGAAGTGCAGCAATCATCTCACAAACTAAGATCATCAGTAAGTTACTGGTGTCTCCATTAAGRTAAATCTCAAATTATTTTGCCAAGCAGAACTGCAGGTTTTTTTCCACAATATGTACCACTTTCTGACATTAAAAAAAGGGGGGGGGGGGAGAATAGTGCATTCTCTTGTAGGACTCGCATCTCTAGRTACATTTGCATTTTATTTTTCATTATATTCAATATCACTTTTCTGTCATCTTTACTTAGCTTTTAAGGAGCTTAGGACCCCTTCCCCCCATCTCCTGCAATGTTATCTGAGCTAAGTTCTCACAAAGACAATTACCTTGTGGATACCAATTTTTTCAAGGGAGAATTGGCACAAACCCCACCACCCAGATCCTGTGAGAAGGAGAGTTTAACAATAGCTAATACTAACAAACAATAACTGTTATGTATGTTTGGATAAGCAAACACTGAGGCTAAAATACATGACAGCGTCGGCATTCAGATCTACTGCACTGCCAGGCAACAGTGAGCAGTGCTCCATAAAACACAGCAAAGCAGGTTTGCCACTTTTGTAGAAGAATCCCTGTAACGTTATTCAACCGGTTGCATCACCAGTCTCCTCAAAAAGCGCGGGCTCATACTGTCCCCAGTCAACTGTGATCTTGTCAGCGCTCCCGAGGAAGCTGCAAGAAGATTCTTTAGAACAGGGACTGTATGCAAATAGTTCAAAAGAGTCCTTGGTTGTACAGACCAGGACTACGTCTGTTCGTAGGAAGAAAGCAAATCCCACAGGAACGGGAGAAAAAGAAAGAAACCAAAGAAACCTCAGAAAGTTCAAAGAGCGTTTCATGGGCATCTCAGTCATCTTTGGGTGACTGGCTGGCATCTCTGGTGAGCTGGGTATGTACATGGCATGTGACGGGTAGTTAAGGCAAAATTATTCTTAAGCCACGCTGAAGATATGCTACCCATTGCAAAAATCTCTGCCTGCTTTCTGCACCCATGCTGATCACTGCTGGTGATGGTAGACTCTGTGTGCAGAGCAAATGCACACTGCACAAGAGGGTTGTAGAGTCCAGGTGACATACCTGGACTATTTCAGACATTTTAACAGTCTGGAAACTCTTGCGACCGTGTGTCCTCTGCTTCTGCAATGAGTTACCTCTTTTCCTGTTAGAGCTTTCAAGGTAAAAAGTTTAAATGTTGATCTAGATCTAATTATTAAATAATTACTAAATATATTTAATGTAACAGTTTTTGAGGTTCTTCAAGCTAACATTTTAGACCCATAGACATTTAAAAATGTGTTAAGTGTAGCATTACACACACCTCACTTCCCACTTCTTATTTTGTGTGCCCTTTTGACCCCACTTGCTCTAGGGGCCTTTTTTCCTCTTTTTCTCCTTTTGTATCTGATCATATTCTGCATCCTCTTTATCCTTCTTATCTTCYGTTACTTCTATACTTCTCTGTCCAAGTTCTGCAATGCTCTGGCACAACACTGCCGTCCACTACTCACCATCCAATCTCAAATATGCTTATCTGCATCTACACTAAATWTTACAAAATAAAATCCATCTCCGTTGCTGTAAACTTACTGTGACTTTCACGTTACTCTCTGTAAATTTTTTTAAGTACAATAAAGCTTGTATTATTTCAAAAAGGGARAAGTCTCCTCTGGAGATATTCAAGGYCTACCTGGGTGCCATCTTGTGCAAYGTGCTCTAGGTGACCCTGCTYGAGCAGAGGGGTTGAACAAGATGATCTCCAGAGGTCCCTACCAACCTCAGCCACTCTCACTCTGTGCGAATACATACGACAGGTTTGTACAGACAACAAGCAAGCTGCAGACCAACACACTGCAGGACGTGCTAGTCTCAAGATGCACTTTGGKTTTTTTTCCTTCCTCTCTTACAGGTCACACTTTTGGAGAACTCGAATAAGAAGCACTGATACAGTGAGATTCTGAAGACGATAAGCCAACAAGGGAAAAAAACCTGAAAGAACGCTTCTAGAATTGGTGTATATTTCTATGACAACCAACCGCTTTAGAAAACTACTTCAACATATGTAACTATTAAAGACGGATGCACAGGTAACAAACAAGMCTGAGTTTTCCAGAAAACTAGAGGAAAATCAATACAAGTGAGAAGATGGTCAGAAATGCAAATATAATCAGCCTAATAACTTCTTCCAGCCTAAACTGGGAAAAAAGTGCCCAGTCMGTCTGGTATAACATAAAGCATTTGTACCCTCATTTTATCATATATAATTAACACAGATTTGGCAGATTTCTAGTACACTGAATTAAATAAATGATTCCATATTTGTTCTCTAGCATAGAGAACAATTCACATTGTCATCACAACATCTGAGCARTAACTCTGTCCTGGACTAAGTCTACACACCAGAGTGGTGCAATATTGGCCCTTCATCTTTAACTTGGGCCTTTCAAGCTATGGCTCGAATTCAAGCCATTACAGTGCTTTTCCACCACTCTCACGCACATTTGCAAAATCACAGGAACTCCACAGAAACGCCTTAGCAGGACTGGAATCTCCTGGCCTCTGCTCCTCGCAGAGGTGGGGCACAGGCACGATCGAGCTGGACAGATGCTTTCAACAAGAGCTTTTGGGAACAGACCGCTCCCCAGTTTTTCTCTTTTTGATCAAACTGGCCGGCAAGCAAACAAAGYGAATCGTTTTCCATCTCTCCCCCTCCCTGGAGAAAGGGAAACTTAATAACATTTATCAAAACAAAACTTCTCATCTATTTTTCTGAATCATATCCAACTACCAGCCCTCCTTAGAGACACAAAAGCTCCTTTCCAAACTCGGTGGACCGGAGGCGACGTGGTCTCGGGGGCAGGGGCCAGGCCTCCCTCCGGCCCCCGCGCAGCGCTCCCCAGCTCCCCCTTCGCTGCTCACGCCTCGCTGCAGCTCCGGCAGCTGCTGCCGGCCTCCCCCYGGCCTCCGCGTTGCCGTGCGACGCAAGCTAAGGTAAACTTCCAGGTAATTCCACCACATCACCACTTCTGTTAATAAACTTCTTGAAACGGGCTAACCGCGTGAAACAGCTTTCCCCCACGGCAGCGGGTTCGCTATCGCTCCAGACAGCAGYTGCTTAAGGACACCCTTTTCCCACGAAGGAATTTGTTTCAGCCTGTACAAAACCGCTCCTCTCTCTGCTTCCGAGTTGCCTGGGAGGAGATGGCAATGGTTAGGAAACCATCTGCAAGCTGTCCTGGGCAAAGGCTGTCTTCGACCCGGGCTGAGAGGACTCTCGGTGTCAGCACGGCTCTGGCTTCGACCACAGTTACGTGGCAAACAACCCACATCTAAAAGCACAAACTGCAGCCTCTGCCAGGCACGGGCTCTCTTTTTGTATTGACAGGTGATTACAAAGCYTTGCGATTAAATACAGGTTTTGCAATAATCATTTGGGAAACRCAGCCCAGAGTTTTGGTAAAGCGTGTTGCAATGAGATGGAACGGAGAAGCACAAGTAACTGCCCTCTTCCAGGTCTAGCATTTGTCATTTAGCTCTGTTTTTAGCAAGAACTGAAAGGATGCTTTTACACCTAGAAATATTTATGAAAACTGTTAATCCGAATTTATAGCTTGAAAAGGCAATAGGTGATGGTCCAGCAAATAGTGACATGAACCTCCTCAATGAGACAAGCATCAAAGCAAAAATCAGGGTGCTCAGAAATGACTCACGATGGTTTCAGCTGGAAAACTGTGGGTAACAAGCCTGGTGGACAGGGGCAGGGAYTGCTCTCTCTGGCCGTGAAAGCTAWCTAGGAGTAGATGAGCGATCAAAGCCAATCGTCCTTTAGGTTTCAGCTCACACTCAAATTCTGAAGCTCAGATTCGAACGCTACAGCAGTAGCCAAAGTGCTTTCAAATAGGGGACATCTTCCTTCTTTCCCCAGCTGAAGGCTGGAAGGGACTGCTGCGGTTTTCCAGGCCGGCCCTCCTGCATAACAGGGCTTCCTCAAACTAACTCCTGTTTGAATACACACAGATCTTGTAGGAGGCATCCAGCCTCAATGTTTAAATTGTTAGCAGTAGCTAAACTTCCTCAAGTCACTGCTAAGTTTACTCAGAGTGGAAATTGTCTCTGGAGATTTAAGAACATGCTCAACAAACATTTGGCAGAAACAGACAGGTAGAGTTTATCTTGCCGTTGCCCAGGCGGATGTCCTGGGTGATCTTCCAGATTTCTCTTCCAAYCCCATTTTCTTTGATTCCTACCTTTCACCCAAAGGCATGCATTACACTGGGTGTTTCCACACCTTTGTCTATCGAATCAAGTTTTGCTGTCAAGTATTGAGCGATGGCGATCATGTCACCTATGCACTTTCTCTTCATTAAACAAGTTGAGTTTCTGGAATAATAGACAAACTCTTTATTTCTAGGCTTAYGGTCACATGGTTTTTTAGAATCTGTGCATGAAGGTTTATGTTACAAAGAAGCAAAATATGTTCTTGGTTGTTTTCTTTTAACTCTGTTTCACAAYGAGATCCAGTCCCTAATCACCAACTAAGAATAGCAAAACAAGATGTATTATAATCCTCTTTATTTAAATGCTTTATATGAAATTAAATTTAGAGATACYGCACTAGGTGCTTATGCACTGCTCGCAGCTGAAAGAGGGAAGAAATGAACTGGCTTTAAAATGAAACCGGTTTCTCTTCTGACTGACTGAAAGCTACAGGATGTTGGTAGTGAACCAATTAAAATACATCTTAAAACRATAAATATAAACCAAATGTACATTATCAGCATGTTCAGCCCTTTGTTTCTTGGTTCTATTTTGTATCTGCTTATTGCAATCATATGTGTTTCGAGGGGAGGGAGAGAATCAAATCATTTTAGGAAATAATAAATACAAGAATTCAGCCAAGGAAGCAAAAGAGAACCGAATTTATTCAAACCTAAAACCAACTGTGCCTTCAGAYAGTTTGTTAGAAAGAAACCACAGCGTTCCTGGATCGGTGGAGCTCAGACTGACTAGATGATGGCAAGACAATTTCTCTCTCTTCTGGGCAGTAACGCGGCATCTACAGACTATTCTGAGAAGAGGAGAGACTCGGCCTGCCTAAACCCTCAAGGACGGACGCCCAGACCTGGTCAGCGAGGAACTGTCACCTTGCCTGCTATACCTTTAGCCTCTCATTTTCCTGGGAAACAGAAACTAAATTTAAAGCTATGTGAATAGCATATATGCAATATGCTTCCGCTTTTCTCTCCACAATTAATTTTTTGCTCTCTACTTTTTAGCCCCTCAGAGATTTTAAGAAAAAATTCTTCTTAATTCAGTGCTGGGCTTGCCAGAACCGCACGTGCTGTGCAATAATCGGCGTGTTTACCTACTTTCCTTCTTCGCAGCATACCAGCTTCTTTAGATGCAGCTTCTTGGACCCGATTTACCTTACCACCTGAAATACTAGCATCCTTTCTTCTCACATATACACTCCCCCCAGTTACTCCATCATTAATTCTCTCATGCATCAAGCAGAGTCGCATGAAATTATAGTCTGAATTTCACTGCTCTTTCCACAAGAACACTGACATTGTCACAAGCACTTACCTATTAGTGCTGGAATAGAACTGTCATTTCATAAAACATGAGTGTGTGCAGATAGAAAAAAAATGACACCCGTTGTGGAGATTCACTATTTTCACAGTAAAATATATGGACATTCTAGAAGTGAAAATCTTTTACTTTTTTCAGTAGTCCCAGAAAAACAATTTTTAACTCCCTAGTTTTTCCTTCCCCAAAGCATGAGCTATTTTTTTATTTATTTATTTTAAAAAGAAAGTTTGYGCAGTGGAAAGTTTGCACAATTTTTTCATTATTTGAGGTGACAGGTAAGTAGCTGTATAGTCCTGTGCTTAATGGAAGGAAGTATTGAAAATCATCCTTGCTAATCCTTGTTTCATGGTTTATAAAGTGATATTTACAAATACTTTGGTAGTAGATTAAAATGCAGAGAAATGAAAACATTTGGGGGGGGGGAAGCACAAAGTCTGAAAGCATCCAAATGAGGGACCAGAAGCTCTGCTGCAAGCTCAGGGAGGGGGGTTAGGAGAGGTAGTGCCATGTGCCATACAATACAAGATAAACATCTGTTGTTATTTCAGTAAACTTAAGTCAGATGTTAAGCTTTTTCTTCAGAGGAATAGTGGCACAAAGAAAGATTTTCTTTTCCCCATACCAAAGTGGCCGTATCCTGTGCTGRGAAGGCCAGAAGAAGATTCTGGGGGGTGCTGGGGGCTGGAATTACAGCAAAATAGTGGCAATGGAGTGACCTTTTGTAACCTTAATTGCACCCTCGGCCTTTAACCTTGGATTTCTGCCCAGGAAGACGTTTACTAACAAGGAGAGCAATACTGCAGGCCCTGTGGATGAGTTACTGTATTCACACACCGAAGAACAAATTCAAAGCTCAACGAGGCCATTACAAAGATTTTTATAGCTTTTGATGGGCTCTGGAYTAAGCAGCCCAGCAGAAGCTGCTGGACGACCACCTCGTGCTGGACGGCTGCTCTGTGACAGCCTGAACGCTCGAACAGAACTGCAGAGCGCCCCAGAGCTCCGCGTAGGCACGGCCAGCGCGGCAGGTTCCCGTCCTGGAAGGGTGCTCTGCTCCGCAAGGCTGCACCCTGCTCCCAGCAGCGCGGCGGGAGGTCGGCCCCCTCGCTGAGGCTCCTAAACGAGGGATACCTAGTTCCCGAGCCGGGTGGTACCCCGGGTGCCAGCGAACCCCCTTTTCACATCCACGCACACAACGCGAAGAAAGGAAGTCTCTGCTTTTGGGTTAAGAGTTCAAACCAAAATTCTGGTATTTCAAAAGAACTGTTAGACTTGGACAGGATGCCACCCTCTGCTAGAGGCTGGCAACACCCTCTGCAGCTTTGGAGGGGGCAGTCGGAACGGGGGATCCCAGCGCGCCCTGCATCCGTTCCAGGAAGCACACGGGAGGTCATGCTTTTGCTCGCACAGAAGGAAAGGCCGAGGCAGACTTGCCGTCAGGAACGTGCCTCAAGTAACATCAAATAGTTCGGTTTCATATGCAGTATTCCACATTTAAATTGTAAAGAATCAGTCTTCATTGCTAACTTTGACAGCTTGTCTACTTTTCTCATTACATACTGTAAGCTGTAAGGTACAGCAAAGTTAATATTCCAAGCTGTTTCTGCTTCCAACGTATTAAGAGGGATCTTATATCCAAAGCACCAGACAGCATGTGGAGTTCAGCTCTTTAAGCCTTAGGGTAAAACTTTTAGGAGTTATGCTGGACCACTGGAGATGCTGTAAAAAGGAGATTTTGCAAGGTACGGCTCCAGGAGCTGTGCTCGCTTGTGTCTCTCTGCACGGTGGTTACCGACAGCACAAACGAACCGTAGGCCAAACGCAGAACTCCGGATACAGTAACAGTGACCTGCTTTCGTGTCCAATTCCAGATGTATTTCTGTTCAGCTTTTAATTCAGAAATTTTGTGGCATAGGGCGATTTAACAATGCACTTTTAATGTTTCATTTTTATTTACCTTAGCAGCATACTAAAATGTAACCAATATAATTCAGTTTTTTACATTATATTTTAATTAGTACTTTTATATGTGAAAGACAAAGACACTACTCAGCACAAACACACATCTACTGTGCTGCGTTTCCCAAGGCATATAACTTAATAGCCAGAACACTAAGACTCTCTCCATCAAAATTAATATTCCCTCGCTGGGTGCAGGCCCTGATCCATCTGGTAGCTGGCTTTTAGGATCTGTGTGAGAGGACAACAATGTTTGCTGCTCTTTTAGAGGGGCCTAATGTTCTATAAACTCAAGAAACTCTACACAACATCAGTATCTCTGTGAAAGTAACTTGGGCAGACAGATTTCACAACACATCCACAGTTAATTATATCTGCACAACTAGAATCTGTTRCAAAAATTAAAGCTCACAGCATCTCTTCCCTTTTCAGGACTACTTTTAGGGGGCTAAGGGGAAAGGGGCAGTCATGTATCGACAGGGGCAGTATAGCAGAAAGGAAGACAGAGCAGGGCTTGCGAAACGAAAGCTGAACGTAGCCCTTTCTAGCACTTCACGTTGCTCATTCAACTCTTCCTATGTATTTTTGTGATGAAAACGCTTCCAAACACCAGAAGCAGACAAGCCCAGCGCCGAAGCCCAGGTGGCCATTTCACTACGGCTCACAACTGGCCCTCTTGCTAGCGCAGGGAGCCCCGGCGCCCCTCCGGAGGAGACCGGAGGAGACACGTGAGAGAGGWTCAGCCGGAGATCAACTGCGACGAAAACTGGAACGCCCACCTGAACTCACCCACCGGACCCCCACCCGCTTCTTTCCTCAGGACTCCGGCGTGGTTTTTGTCTTTAGCATCCTCCTGAGGCTGCCTGTCAACACTGACACATTTCTTCTGCGCTACACGTGGACCAGCAAAGCCTTGAAGAAGCAGGCATAAACACCTAGGCTTCAAAGAAAGGTTTGGTTCACGGTTTCTCTGAGTCTAGGCTGCAGGTTCAGGCTTTTAGTCTCCATCTATAATGGTTTGGCCATCTACAGTTTTAATCCTGTGCAACTTTTATGGAACATTCCTCTCCTGCTCCTCAGAAGCAAGTGCAAATACTATTTGGCAAAGCAGGACTACCCACAAGGAAAGCGTTCCTCAGAGCACTTGCACTAGAACTCGAACTAACCATAACATAACACGTCGGAATAATACTGCGAAGAATACATAAAATATGCTCCGGCATTACAAGTTTAAACATCATAAATCTTCAGYGTGCTATTTACTAGGCTGAGAAGGTGATAGAAACAACATTCTGGAGTGGAACGAGAGAAGAAAAGAAAATGTAGCGTGGAGGCCAGAGYGCGGTGAAATCACCAGGGACTTGGCTAAAAAGGCAACCTTAAAAGAAACATCGGTCTGATCTTCGCACAGCCATGGCTGGTAGATTTACTTCAGCATTGTAAACACACTTTCAGAGCAAACTGTGTAGTTAATACTCTGGGAAAAAGTTTTAAAGAAACATAGCAGAACAGGTAAGAATTCAGAAAAAAAATCAAGTCAAAATTAGTGGCAAAGGAAAGGACTATCATAGAAATAAACTCCTCAAAATTTAAGTTATTAGAGAGGCCCTGTTCCCTTTGTCCTATTGAAATACTCTTATTACAAACCAGCGGCTGCAAGAGGGGGGATTGCACAGAAAGTGGAAGTTAAAATTGCCAGCTATGAAATTTCATCTAGTATTTGCCAAATTTCAATACAAATTCAACATTCAACTTTAAATCCCCCCAAAATCCTTGTTTATTTTCAGGTTGAAACTTTGCTAAAATAGCAAATTAGTCTGAGTTTTCTTCCACATACATTATTATTGGTTTACTGCTCTCAGGCTCTGCAGTACMTTTCAGCAAATCGAATATTTAAACACATACTATAAGAAAATACTGAAACGAGTAACTGCAGCACAGAAATTTTGCAAGGTGTCAGCCTAAAGCACATATTAGTTATCTGGGGGGCTGCAGTTAGAGAGAAATGGTTTTTCTGGGTTTTTTGTTTAAGTGGATGATTATATAAACAAACTCTCAATGAATTTTTAAAAAGTCTTGTTTGCTCCTTGGGGCTGCTAGTTCATACAAAACCCTGAAAGCCCAGTTCTTCTCAGAACCCTTGTCCATTAACTCTCTCAGCAAACACTATTTTCCAAGTGAGCAAATTGTTGTTTGTATGGTAATGCAGTTACGGATCAGAACCATGCACATCGAACACCAAGAGACACTCCTGACCAGTTTCACTACCCAACATTTCATTGATGTTGGGCTTGACGTACTGTATACGCCTGGGCAGAGCCACGGTTGGSACCACAGACTATTTCTCATGCAAAGTAACTTTATTCAGTTGTAATTCAGAACAAACTCAATTTCCAGCTGTAACTGTGAAGTTTTCTAGCTTTTGTAGCTTTGAGTCAGCTCATTAACATTACTTAGACATCATTTTTATAGTTGAATTATACTATGTTTATACTGTGGAATTCCATTACTTAATTGCTTCACTACTGGAAATTTCAGTGGGGTTCTCATTTTTCGCATAAATCTTGGGAATAAACATGTTTCTGTATTTCTTTTAYGTAATTAAGTGCATATTTCATAAAAATAGCCAACATAGACAAATTAAGCAAAGCATCATTTGTTTAATCAAATGGGAAACTCATGCCGCATGTAAATGGGCAAACTTCAAAAGCTTTGGCATTTGCTTCCGGTAACTGCCAGAGACTGGGTATTCCTCCAAATTATCTAAATCTGTTTGGCCTACAAAAAAACTGTGCTGTGAATCAGTTGCACACAGGATGTTCCCACAGTACAGCCAGCCCCGAGTGGACAAGAGCATGAACCAGGTTCCTGCAAAATAATATGGTCGCTGTAATACAACAGGGGGGGAGAAACCCATGATCTAAGTGGGGGAAGAGAGCGCGCAGGGAAGGAGGTGCGCACGACCAGCCCCTCCACCACCTGGCAAGGACAACTAGATCATATTATATCCTAGAAAGCAATCCTAAGGTGGAATACATCTTACCTACCCACCTCTTCTCTCCCAGGAAATCTGCTATGGATGCAATTTACTTTCTTARGGCTTTTATCTATACAAGGTTGAGGAACTCCATTGGTTTACTGCAGTGGGAGCTTTTACTGTTTCAAGYAAAAAGCAGTAGGTATCCAAGTGACTCTGGGCGACAGGGCTTTAACAAAAAACAACACAATACTGCACACAGCAGCAACGTTACAGCACTTCCCTTCTGGTGTGCGGGGAGCGCACAGAAGACAGACTCTCATAATGAAGGAGCGAAGTAAAAAATGGAAAGGAAATAACAGGAGTAAATATCTGACTTTTAGGTCAATGATGAGAGAGGTTTTATCTTTTCACTTAAATTTGCTCCCTCATCTATACAGAAATTTTCAGAACTAAATGTTTGTTCTGAGTTGTAACAGTGGGTAAAATGAGGACTTACATGCATAAAACCTTAACAAGCTGTTTTGGTGACATCAATTAAGGAAAAAAGCAATACGCTTAAAGAAGTTGCATTTATTCTCACCAAAATGGGAAGACACTCATTTTATCCTTGTGTTCATTTCAAGTTATCTTCCCGTATCTTTATGAGAAGAAAACTACAGGATCTGAATAAGCTGAGCTATAGGATGTAATTTAGGCTTATCCTGCAACTATAAAATAACCCTCAGAATTAATGTTCCTTGCACACAAAGGTCTTTGACTTCTAAAACTGGTATCTGCTGTCACTCCAGCTGTCCTCCTCCCACAAGGCCAGTTGGGTGTTATTTATTGCAAGGTGCAAATCAGCTCCATGGTAGTCCAAGAGAGTGTTTCTAAAATTCCAGTACTTAATTGGTAAGAAGTCCTTTTGCCAGAAACTGCTCCTACGATAATTGCGCACACAGGCTTCATTCAGGAGTAACCTCCGACGTGAAGGTGCCTTCCTTAGGTAAGCACAGGACTGGGAGACCTTTACAACGTTACCCAAAACACGGCATSGTTACTGATGCAAGCGCTTGTCTTTAGAGGAGTTATGCCAGGAGTCACTGTAGTGCATTTAGACTTACGARTAAGTTTACCACAAGAACCTGTTCCGAACAACATGTTGTTCAAACATCAAAACTACTTAGAAATTATCCCCTGTCTTGGCAGAGAAGCAGCAGCTGAACARTACAAGCATCTGGATTCAGCAGTTGTGTCCGCCTTAGTAGATGGCTTCACCCATTGAACCTCACTCATCGCTTTCGGAAACGCAGCCAGACTTTACTCCCAAATGAAAACTGGCTGAGCAGCAACATTCGGTTTCACTGCAGCCCTAGAGGAACTGGGTGATTTATAGAAACCAGTTACCCATGCGTGAAGCCCAGGCTAAATAATAATCAATAACTTATCAATATTTTTAATATGACATTATGGACTCTTTGGTTTTYCTTATGTGGCATCCTCTGTAGAACTATAAATAATTTCCTTATTGTACCAAAGAAAGAGATCTGTTTGCAACACTAGTCTCCAAAATAAATGTCTGTTCAGATTTGGTCTGTACAGCACAGCTCCTGCAAACTGCAGTTCACTTTGTGTACTTGCAATATATCACAAACACACTAAGTGCAAAAGCCAGATTAAGAAAGAGTTTCATTAGACATTTTTAGGTAGCAGACAACACAGCACAGGAAAAAAGGAAGAGGACATTTTTGACCCTCCTTTGATAATAAAAGCTTCTTGGAGCATGTGCACGTCCAGATACAATTGCCTCTGAATACCTATGCAATTCCCACTTAAAGTCAGCATCAATAATGCACACAACTTGCTGGAATGAAAAAAAAAAAAAAAAAAAAAAAAAAAAAAAAAAAAAAAAAAAAACAAAAAAAAAAAAAAAAAAAAAAAAAAAAAAGCGCCTAATTCTGACTACAGCACTTATGCTGTGTTTTCCAGATTTCATTGCCTGCCAAGGAAAAGGAAGAAATTGCAAGAAACAGCAGTTGTGCTGGCCTTTAACATGCCAGGGGCTACAGAGCTTGTAGCTTGTAGTATCTGAGCATTTCTACCTTATCAGAGGAGGGGAAAATGAGGAGGAATAATGCTTTTCTTGGAGAGTTTATCAAATATCAGTTCTGGGTTCCAAAGGACCTAAATAAAAGGAAATGTGACCCACTGAAATAGCAGCTATAGTCTGACAAGAATCAGAACCCTAATCTTGCACATACATATACAAAATTTGGTCGATTCTTTTTCTTCTTCTAAATGCAAACAGAAAAGTTCCTCCTCACAGCAGCACATGGCCCACTGGCAGCCCTAAATGTGAGATCAGCACTGATTTCTASCACGTGTTTCTGCATGCAAACTTGGGTTCGACAACCAAGTTTATTGCCGCAGTTTTAAAGAACTAGAAATGAAAGTTTCATTTCCAAAAGCCAGAAAAATGGATTCACTTCGATCTGTGTGGCCCAGCTAAAATATTTCAAATATCAGATCTGATTTCTAGATACTCTGTGTTGATTTCCTTTTAAGACTGCAGCTACCAGCGACGACAAGGAATCCTAAATCTCCCGGGCCCAGTTTGAGAGGGTCTAAGGTCAACGTGGTTTCAGCTGCATTTGAAAACATGCAGTGCTTCCCACCACAACTTTACACTGCTGTAAAACCAAACATTCGCTAGACTGAGCTCTCCTTCAAGTGCTAACATAAAACAGCGATAGATTCTGGAACTCGGATAAGAAAGGGTGGTGAGAAAATTCTGGCAAAATAGGGCCTACGCAAGGCAGGAAGAACACATAAAGGAGTTGTTTTAAGAGCGATGCCGCCTTCCCCCCTTCCTCCCTTGTCTCTAGCCTACCTACTCCCCTTTGAAGTAGGTAGCGGGGGAGCGGACGCCTGCCGCTCGCCCCCGTCGACGCCGTTACCTCCCAGCCGAGCGGCACCGCGCCGGGGTCTTCCCAGGCGGGAATCGAAACACGAGGCAACGCCGCGTTTCCTGCGGCACGCCAACGCCGGCACTGCGCTTCTGTTTACGACGGGCAGCTTCGCCCCGTGCCGCAATCGCGCCTTCCCCTCCGGGTACGTTTCTCGTCTCACTGAGATCACGAGACTCCAGACAGACTTGTGTGTTATCCCCCAAACTCTCTTGGGATCCAGCTGTTCTGTCCTCGTGGAGCGAGGCTTCCCCACAAACGACTTTTAGGTACACAAAGGCAAGATGTGTTACTTCGCTGAAGCATTTTGCTGCAACAGCAGAACGAGATTTATTTTCAATGGCAGTCTACCTTAAGGATACAGGGAATCCCCTTAGAAAAGGGGAAATTTTGTAGCTAGGAGGACTGTAATATCTGAAGTGGTCCCTAACCTGCTTTTACTAAAAGAACATGACTACATAGTACATTTTAAAGAGAACATGACRCACAATAAAACTTTTATTTCCAGCAGACCAGGCTGCTTCCTACACATCTGTGCAGTAACCAGCGCTCCGTAGCAGCGCAGTGGGGGTCTTATTACTGACTGGCACACGATAGTAGTGAAACACTGATACTTCTYGCAAGTCCAAGAATGTTTAGCACGTTGGCACAGAGATGCCTTTAATCTCGTTTCACGTGTGAAGTCCTGTCCCCTCAAAAAACCTCTTCCTCCTACAGAAACCAAGAGCAGTGGGTAAAGTAGCCAGTGGCAGTGGCTTTCAAAGCACACCCAGAAATATTATTCCATTTTCTGCTGAATACAAGTATTGAGGAGCCTTTGTCAGGGAAAAGCGAGGCTGGATTCCTTTATCCTCCTGCCCTCCCTGCTCACAATGCAGCACTCTGTTTGGGGGCCAAGGAGGGGTTCCCAGGAGATCCCGACAGAATGCACTCCTCTGGTAATGGACTCCTATACTAGGACCATCAGCCTCCTCCACGTTTCTCTTTGAACGAGGGTAGTCTGTCAGGACTGGAAAGCAATTTAAAACCGCTGGTAAAGGGGGAGCTTCGCTAAAGAAGAACGAAGGATTCCTTATCAAAGCCGCCAGCAGAGAAGACCCAGGTGGTATGGTCAAGAGGGATCCCGAGCACCCACCTCTAGCCCAGAATTAGCAAGCGAGATCAGTAACAAACAGTGGCTTTTGGCAGCTCAGCACAACCTTCGGGCGGGTGAAGATTAACACCTCTGTTGGACGGGGGAGGAGAGGGTGAGCGGGAAAGAACGAACCTAAAGGCCCTGCASGCTTTGCAATTCTGACATTTCTACCCACAAAACAAGAGAGTCACAGCTTTGCTGTTTTATCCACGTCCAACGTTTCAGAAGAGGGGTCAGCTTCMAGCATTTGTTTGGAAAACTATTTTATATACATACATACATCTATGTATACACACACACMCACCCCATACGTATATATATAAATATATACATACATGTGTATAAAGAGACCCTCCAGACAGTAGGTAATCACAAGACGTGGCATGCTTAGATTTCAAAAATTGTCATTGAAGAAGGTATATATGCCCTGYTGTGGCTAATTTCTAGATGCCAAGAGCGTGGGAATAGCAGACTACTACTTTTTGAATGATTTTTTCAGTTTGAAAAGGCCCTATGTTATTGGGCCATATTGGAGAGGTGTGTCAGCTTATACCCTCTGAAAACTGCSATTTGTATTTTATTTCTCATCTTAGGCAAAACCAAATCCTCGTTTCTCAGTATTTTTCGATGAGGGATGCAAGCACTTTGTGTAAGAAACAAGCAAAGTTTTAGAAATAAAGCAAGCTCTTTGTCAAAGAATCTAAAAGGAGTGCTTTCATCAAGCAATTAAAATTTTAGAATAGCTATGTGCAAAGATGATGTTTTAAAGCATTATCTTYGGGCAGGAAACAGCCCAGACTTTAATACACACAATTTAGAGTTCTTCTAATACCTTTAAGTGGGAGGGAAAAATGCAATCTGTTTTGATAACTCTTGACATTAAACAGCGATAAATAATTAAATATGTTTAACTGTTTCATTAACTAAAGATAGATAGAGAGAGCTGCACAGATAGAATAYAGATCAAAAAGATTAAGACTGGCTGTAAATTCCCCTGATGTTTTATGACACCATTTGTATTCTGTCACTCACTAGCTTTATGTATAGTCCAAGCTGTGAACTGAATACCCCATTCAGAAAGCCACTCATTCTGCATGTTATTGCAATTTAATATTTTCACACACAGACACATCATTATCTTGGAACCTGACACTGCAAGWAGAATTCCGTAATTTTTCAAGAGAGCCTTTTTCTTCCTCCAGTGTGAACACTGAGGTAAGGATAGATCTAAACGACCGCTCTTTTTTTCCCCATACTTAGTCTTTACATAGATTGACCAGCAGGTAGATATTTGCCTCTGTTTTATGGGATCTTCTCATTTCAAACGCGTAGGGACGTCATTTCACTGAAAGAACTGGAAAAGACAGACTAGGAATCTGTCATTATTCACAAGCAGAACACCCCGTACGTCGTTACAACTTGAGATTCAGAACTAGATATACATACATTGACACTGGAGTCTTCAGGGCTGCCTGCTGTCTTCRCTTAGTGAAACGTGACCCTGGGACGGGATTATTTCACTTATGCTCTGATTCCGAAGGGGCAGTAAATCCACATTCCTCTAGATTGTTTGAGAGGTGCCAGATATATTCATAGCTCTTCAAATTACAGGTAAAAACTCATATTCATTTATCAATATTTTAAAAGACAGATCAAGTCTCAAAAGGACTTTGGAAGAAGAGCCAAAGGCATAGCTAATTTCATCAATGGAAATAGGTATATCATACACCTGACACTTGGTAGATAATCATTAACGAATATTACGTACAAGCTCAGATATAAGGAAAATCTTTATACACAAATAGCATTGATGTCCCAAAGAGTTCAGCGCCTCGAGGGCCTACTCCAAAGTCCAGGGAAGTCGATGGAAAGATTGCCGTGAACTTCAGCAGGTTTCAGGCTCTGAGCAGCCAGGCTGCAGTGCTGCCCTTTTAAGTAAATGTCGGGCTGCAGCCCGAGATCCCTCGAGACAGYGTCCTGCTGCAAGCGACACGGTCAGCGAGGGCTACAGAGGCAAAGTTCAGGCTCAGCGCGAGCCAGCAACGTTAGTGCTGCACATTCACAGACATCGGCTGCTGGACGAGGCCTGGTAGTACTGGCCAGTAGGCAACGTGATCAGCTATGCAAGGTTTCATTGGGAAACCGGTATTTCCTGGTCTTAGCTTGGACACGAACCTCAATCGGCCCTAAATTACGCAGTTGGTAGTTTTATTAGGAAAGAAAGGCCAGTTCCAAAATAAAGAAATACTCCAGAAATCCCCCCTCCTTTTTTTTTTTTTTTTTTTAATAATTGGCCTTTATTAGAGTATTGGCTTCTTCAGTAATTCACAGGGGGGAAATTCTTAGGTGTGGGGGTGGAAAGGCCATTTCCCTGGAGCTCTGTGCTCCGTTTCTCGGTTTGAGAGTTGGGATGACTTACTGACCTAGAAGAACCTCAGCTTCCCCAAACGCAAGCCAAGCATATTTCTTTCCATGACTGTAGTGCTGAGAAAATAAATGCATTAACATAACGTGAGTCATCCAGATAGCATGGCACAGACATCACAGAAGAGATGTTTAATAAAACGAATTATGTGCAGGAYGTTTCCCTGGTTAATGCCTCAAGAGTTATTTCACTAACTGCTAAACAGCAATAGTTTGAAAGAAATTGTTACTGTCCATTGGATAAACATAGATTTATAGGTATTTGTCAAACGCATGCTCCATTTTCTGACCTACGGGAACAGGCAGTGCTATTACGTAGATCAATATGTAGGTAACGTATTGACCGCTGGATCATATAAGAATTTCCTGATTATGGCCGGAGGCTGTGTGTGTAGATATTTACACCAATCCCTGCGTGTTCTTGCAGGATACAGAGATGTACGCCCACAGCATTACTGCGTAACGACACAAAGTTGCCGTTTTAGCTAGAACAGAACTTGAACAGAAATACAAAAGTTTAAAGAGGAAATGAAAAGCAAACTATGAAACGTATAGGCCTTTAATATCTGTACCACCCTCCCTTCTGCTTGTCTGAAGGCTTACAAAGAACCCAGAAGTGAGTTTTCTGATGCGTATTTAACAGGTTGATATCAGTTTTGCCCCTAGGATTTTTTTTTGTATCAATAATTATAAACCCCAATTAAAAACCATTTGAGAAGGCACTAGAATTTACCCAGAGAGCCACGACTGCACAGACATTCTACTTATTTGGAACATCTCATGTCCTCTAAGGTCTGAGAAAGCGTCAGTAGCTGTTTAGGCATTTCCTTAAGGACTTGTCCACAAGATTAATTTGGATTTCTTAATGGCTCACCTTCAGTTGCCAGTACTAACAAACCTGTTAAAAACACATTACTCATTAATAGATGCTGCTATCATGAACAGAAGATGCAGGACCAAATTCTGGTCTGAATTTTCTCTGAATAAATACTTCAAAAGTATTTCAGCAGGAAATTTTTGAAAACTCCCAAAGTAACAAAGACCTGGTTTTTATTTGCTGTATCTGGGATATATGAACAGAATTATTTCTGAGCAGAGGGCCTTTCAAAGTTTTCCACGAGGTATCAGCTGCTTTTTAAATGTAGCTACTGTGCCATGTAGGGATTTAAATGTATTTTATTCCTATGTGATAATTCTAAAATAAAATATACGATCACTTGCTAGTTTTCATATCCTTTGTTTCACATTCATGTTATAAAATATAAATGAAACCAGTCCTTTTCTATAAACAGAAAAAATAGTAAAGCAATTTTATGATAACACGCGAACTTCAAGCACAGCATTTAAAAAATTAGTTTACATGCTTAAGCCCAAAAGGTCCATTCACTGGGGAGTAAAAAACACTAAATACTATCCCAAAAGGGAAAAAAAATGCCAGACTGCTTGTAAACAAAGCCATTTTTTGTAAGCATCTGAGAAGGAAGAAAATATTTTCAGCCAAAATCTGAAACAGCTGCAAAAAAAGACGACGAGACCTGTCCCAGCAAACTCGGGAGAGCTCCGTCCGCGGCCTCGGCGCCTGGGGACGGGCCGCGGAGCGC
>NW_028186373.1:1111411-1116362 GCF_003343005.1 Rhea americana | reverse complement strand
AAAAAAAAAAAAAGCAAAAAACACAATGCATGCAAGAGAACAGATGGCTTATATCCAGTGTGGCCCATCTTCTGCACGTTGCTATTCTCCTTCTCTGGAAAGGAAGTCCATGCCACTTCAGAAAACAGCGATCTGTGTAAAATACGCTGAGCTTGTATAATTGATCATTCCATAAGTTAAGGGGGAAAAAACTACATTTCTCTGCTGCAGTATTGATCTGCAGATGCTGAAAGTGCATCCCCTCAAACCGGCTGTATACCAGTATTTGTAAATTTTATGCACATACACACAAAATCTCTTGGGYCACGTCCTCAGCTGGTGAAAATTAGTTTCATCGACATTGATACTGATTTACATGAGTTGAGAATCTGCCCCCCCCTTTAAAAACAAAAATGAATGTTATGAGTTTAACCTCAGTTTTAGCAGAAGAATCAGGCACATGTGTTCTGCTCACCGTTATCCGCTGACATACAATGACCAAACATGCAGCTTTTGCCCAGATAGTATGTGCTTACATAGAAAAACATGCGTATTAACAAAAAGAGTAAAGGAGAGTTTTGTGGCTAAATCGTAGCATCTGAAAAATACCTTGTCCAAGTAAACCGCCTGCAGGAAATACAGTTGCAAACCAGATATCAAGTGCCAAATTCTGATCCCCCTGTTTAGGTTAAAAGTCCCACTGAGCCCCAGGAGGCTCCGCATTACTGAAGACAAGCTGTATTTGGCTCAAACCGCTGCTTCACRGACTCGCAAATCACAATAGAAATGTATTTTCAGGAACGTGCCAGGAGAGGGATGCATGAATCCTGCACTCCTTCCCTCCCTCTCCCTCCCTCCCCAAGTCCAAAGAAATATTCAGAACTACTTTAATCAGATGTTGTACRCTGGCTAGCACATAACCAAAAAGCTAGCAGATGCGGGGGGCGCATTTGAAACGATGCCTGATTTCACACAGGTTCTTAGCCTACGCYGCTAGGAAAAGCTACTGCTCGCGCTCTTCCTGCCGGAGGCTAGGCTTGCGAGCCGGCACACGCAAACCTGCCGGACGAAATCCCCGAGGAGGCACGCTCCACGCGGAGCTAGCGGCCCGTCTTCAGCCTGCGGAGCGTCAGAAAGGCCAGCGCGGATTCTCTACAGCGGAAGCAACCTATGAATCACTCAGCAGAACACGCATGTGATAATGAACAGCCAACCTTCTTTGGGGGCGATAAGATTTTTTTTTTTTTTTTTTAACTAAAAACATCAGGGCATGTTTAAAAAATGATTACAAATTATTTTAACAGCGTATTTGCAGAGGGTTATAAAAACAGCTATAATATTTTTGTCTTGGATTCTAGAATTACCAGTGTGACAGCTAATGCAGTAATGATTTGTTTCAAATGCCAGTGTTTAAGCTGTATAAAGCTGATTTTATACATTTTTCCAGTAGGCCGCATTGTAGTTAATGAAATTAAACACACCAATCGCATTTGTCCCCAGGGGATGAGGAACTGAACACACCACTGGTTTATTTTTTTATTAAAATAAATTGCAGCCAGCAAGATGGACTAATTGCATACAGAATTGAAAAAGAAACATTCCATTGATATAATTAAGCCAATTTCCATGGACAAAAATAGTTATAGTGGATATAAAATAAGCAGAGCATTCACTGCCGTTTGACTTCTCCTCACCCTCTATTTTTTGTACAGAACATTAACTATTAAACAAATACAGATCTCCAATCGGTTGACAGCGTTCTCTAGTAATGATGGCTAAATTGGTCCCAATAACTAATGCTGGGGCATTAGGGCTCGTGGTCTTGGTGAAAGCCAACAAAAACATGCCAGAAAAAACCTACTGCATCAAAATGTTACGTTAAAACGACACACCTAAAAGATGCAAAACTCACGACAAAAATAAAAAACACCACCCGGCTTATTTTGATCGGACATTTCACCTAAAATGCTCATGCGAGACCATCTTCTCTTTTTTGTTTTCTTTTTATTTTTGCCTTATTTTTTTTTTAAGCTATGGTCCAGCCTCCCCCAAATTTATCTGTAGTGCTACGAAAGGTGAATGGTTAAGAGAAGATGAAGTCTTTCTACACCAGCTAAGCAGAGACCAAGATTTACCATGGTAGAAGCATTATTCTATGGCCTACTGGAAGTAATTTGGCTGTCTCCGTCTATTCCGAATCGGAAAATATCTCCCCAAGAGAACCAGCGGCCTTGTCTGCAGCCCAGGAGCGTTCAGTGCTGTAGAAAATGCACTAATAGCTTCCTATCACAAACCGGGGTGAAGCACAACTTCAGGGCAACATGACGAAAGCTACGACGTCCCCCCCGAACAGAAACTTTCACTTCCACCGTCCTGTGCACCGAGTGCCACTGAAAAGAGCAGCTGAGAACTGGTACCTCTGCACAGAGAAGTACTTTACTCCATGAGAAAGGGCTTCAGATTAGCCCTGCCTACTAATGTTGAACACACATCATGACCCTTACCACAGGGAAATTTCTTCCCAATATATATATATATTTATATATATATATATATATATATATATATGTATGTATATGTATATAAAGCAAGCTGCTCATTCAGAGTACGAGCATTCAGAAGCACGAAGAAGTACACTTATTCCAGGGATAAAAGTCATATTTCATTTTTATTAGCAAAGAGGGCCACATCATTCACTGAACGAAGAGAAGAAAAAACTCTTCAGGACAGGGACACTCTGTTACAGATTTGGACGCTACCTAATGCACAACCTACTGCAATAAAAATAAAAATAAACAGCCCATGAGTAGGTAGCAGTGATGCATGAAAATCCATTAAGAAAATAAAAGAAATAATAAGGTCATAGATCTTTTCCACYATGGCATCCCTGACCTGCAATTCCTCCAGAAAAACAGGGCATATTTAAGATTAGAAAACATAGCAGTAATTTTGGTGTGGAATGCTATGGAGTACTGACATATCAACAGGCTGTTACCAGAGAGTGGAAACAAATGTATTTGCGCATAACCTTCAGATGTCTTTGTTCTTAACTGCCGATGGACATTGTATGTATATGTATTTATTGATATGATGGTTACTTACTCCAGCGAGATAAATATTTGAAAATATTTGGGGGGGGGGGGAATAGCCATAGGAAGTTTTATTAGTCAGTTAAGATTTTGATCCTTTCACTTTGCTTTCAGAACTACATGAGTTCATCAATAATCTCTAACTGGAAAAAAATAAACATTCCCAATAAYGCTGGACTAGCCATCAAGTTGTGGAAACAAAGCATAAATGTGCCCTGGCTGACAGAGAGCACACACACTCTTACATGTGTCACCCCTGAACTGCAGAAAAGGCCCAACTGTAAGTGTAGCTGCTTTTCTTCCACTAAACAATTTCACATACCAGAAGTTTACTGCAACAGGGGGAGGAGGGGGAGARAGAGACAAACAGAGAATGCAAATTTTACAGTAGAAAGGCAAAACCAAGTCTGAAAATTCTGGATTCTTTTCCTGATCCTGTCACCAGGAGTACGCAGGGATCCTCAGGCAAGTCATCGCACATACGGCCTCCACTTCCCCAGTTATCCAGTGGAATTAATAATAGGTTCCCCACCATAAAGGCAACTGCTGAGACTTACCTCATTAATGTTTGCAAACTTCTGGAGGCCTTTGTCTTTGAAGCACCATATTAAACATTACAGAGCTTTTATAAAATATATAAGCCATAATAACCATTGCCATAATAACAATAATAATACTTTTCACTCAACAGGGCCGTTCCTTCCGGGAATCTCAGGGTGCTTTACAAACATTAATGAACGCAGCCGTGCCACAGAAGGATATTTCCCTGCTAAACAGAAGATTCTCCTGTCATTCACTTCAGGTATTGCCCTTCACAACCGAGCCCGTTTGTGCAGCCAGCAGCGCGGTCCGTGCAGGCAGGTGTAACCTCTGTGCAGCGGGCAGCCTACAGCATTCCTTTATCACCGGTCACCGAATGGTTACATCCGACTAAGGAGCCGGGATATTATTACAGTGAGCAACAGCTATGAATTACACTGCCCCAATGTTGTGAAATCCTAGCTCCTGCCTTGCATTTCGCCTAGAAGCRAGTGGAGATTTTGTGCGTTTCAGGTGGGCTTGGCTTTCTCCCGTCTGATTGAAACGGGCAGCGTTCTGAACCAGGCTTGTTATTATACTAGTAATATATGCCTGAACATGGGGTGGGGGGGGCGGGGGGAGAAAACAGAAGAGTAATTCTTTGCTCTTACTGACTTCGGTTTTCTTCATTAGATATTTTTAACATCAACCTTCAGAAATATGCTTGTTCTAATTCTTCTTCCCTTTAGCTTATTAAGGGCCCAATCTGCTATTGCTGAACTTGGCTTTATACTACAGTTCCAGTACAAAGTCTAAAAATAAGAAAGCTTTATTTGTTGTTAAACAAGTGTAAAGTTTTAAAAACGGGTCACTACATTTCTGCACAGAAGACTCACGAGTACACAGTACCTGTGATTTTACTATGAGATCGTTTTATGTGTTATCAGCTCAAGACAAGACACATCCGTGTATGCGTATTTTGCATTTGCACAGTGTTTTTTAAAAGACAAGAATCTAGAGAAACAGGAATAATAGTACTCTGATGCACTTCATACACTTGCATTTACATACGCACACACAAGCTCCCTGTGATAGCCACACACATGGCTAAAACGTCACATACACCGCACACACACACAAGCACAGACTTATATTATAGGCAGAAAATAAATCTGCGATTTCCACATCATCTTCAGCTTTAGAACAGCACTTAAATCTGTTAGTTAGTTCCTTCAAGCTCGAACAGTGTCCCGCTTCAAATAACCAAGGCATCTCTCACTTTGCCAAGTTTCTTTGCAGTTGTTCCCTCCGCACTGTCCGGAACAAATCAAGGCAGGGAAAGACCCGATAAATTATATTTGTAG
>NW_028186373.1:1107026-1111086 GCF_003343005.1 Rhea americana | reverse complement strand
GCCCCTGCCCTGCACCAGCCTCCCAGCGGGTGCGCGCGATGTTTTCCGCTTTTAAGCGGGCTGTTCTCTAGCCCCAGAGGCCTGGGAGCTTATTTCCAGCTTGTGCCCCTGGGAGCCAGGTAGAGACAGGGCAAAGGAGGTAGCGGACTTGGCAAGAAATAAAAATAGTCGTTCCCCCCTCGCCCCAGCTCCATAATGTTTCGCGCTCCAAGTGCTGCAKTATCGGAACCGCCTGCTCGGGCACAAACGCACTCGCACGCTGAGGCTCTTGGACTCCAGACCCGCGTTCACATCGCCGCCGCTCTCTTTTCCCTCTGCGATCACATCAGCTTTTTTAAAACCCGCACTAAACCTCAAACCTGTTCTACTCAAGAGCGAAGTCTTACACCGCGTAACGAGTACTGGGGTCCTCGCTAAGGCATGTGCGCGGCTGGGAAGGGCAGGGCTGGATTCGTAACCATTTCTGTCAGTTCAGCATCCTGCAGGATGCAAAAGCTCTATCTAAAATTCAGTCCTGAAACTTTGTTATGTTCCTMATAATGGAAAGCAACGGGAGGGGGGTGAAGAACTGGCCACCGTTCTTGAGCGCGGCTATTAATTTAGAACCCGAAATCCTGCGTGCCCGCCCGTGAGCCGGGGCTTGTATGTGCTCTGCAAGCGTAATTCAGGGACTTCGGAACTGAACGAGACTCCACATCGCGCCTGCTTGAATTAAACTTGAACTTGCAGCAGCTAGTTTATTTGCCGTCGCTCCACCTTTTTATTTGTAGAAAGGAGATTTTCCGCTACTGCGGAAGCATCTCCTTAGTCCCCGATATGTTATTTTCTGTGCCGAGGATTAGGCCCGTTGCACAAGGGGGCGGGGGCGCGACATGGCCCGCTCTACCTGGAAATTCCCCCCCGGGGCTGCCMGATCGCCAGGCTCCCCAGGAGCCCAGGGCACAGCACACCTTCCGGACGAGGCACCCTCCTCGGCGGCCTTTCATTGAAAAGCCCACGAGGGAGCGAAGCGCCGCGCCGCGCCGCGCAGCGCTGCGCCCGCCGGCCGCGCTCACCTGGCAGCCGGCGCCCGCGCCGCCCTCCCGGCCCCCCCAGGGCGCTGCCCTTCCTCACCCTGCTGCAGAGCCCGGGCTTTTGATTTACAGCCATTAAGCCCGAGACACTCCTGCCCCCGCAGAAGGGCGATAAAGCGATCCAAACCAATTCCCATCCCTGGTTCAGTTTCCCACTCCTGACACCGGCCTTTCGCGTTGTGCGTCAGATCAGAATTACCACGAATTTCTCCCTAATCTCCACCCCAGCGCACACACGCACTCGTCCCCTTTCGAAGTCAGGTAATAGAGTCAAATTCCCGGGGGAGCCTCACATCTGCTTAAAATATTGTCCAATGAAATGGAATTCTACAGCATATTGTGTTTTTAATATACTGTATACTGCTGCCCTGCATACCTCGCCGGCGGACCGCGTGTGTATCGCTTTACCGCAGGATATATGCAGGCATTAATAAATACAAGCACACGCTAATGGGCTGGAGCGCCTAGGAGTGCGGGCACACAGGCGGCCTTGCCAAGAGACGGACGGGGTTTCATGCAGCAACCGGAGTTGTCACTACCTTGCCGAAATAAATACAGCAAGAKCCACACACTCGCGTCCGTGTTTAATCTGTTTTGCAAATAAATACTCCTGGGATATGGAAACTTTAGCTTTGGACTACCGTTTTGAACTGTGATCCCTAAAAAATCCTCAGCTGAAACCCCATAAACCGTTGGGCCTTGTATTGTATTAAACACCTGATTTTAATCAGAGTTTAGCCCTCCAAATAGACACTTCCAGTTTGTATTAGCAGCGCTCACTCAAAGACCGGAGGTTTCTTAACTGCAGCTCCTCGTGCAGGAGTGAAGTAGGTGATTCCAGGCACAGAAGTCCCAACTCATCTCCCCAGCACTTAAGATATCCCGGCACTGAAAAGCTGTTAGTCCTTAGGCTGCAGAAGCTTACTTACCGCTACCGAGCTAGGAGAGCTGACGGGGAGAGTCCAGGGCGGCGTGCGCGAAGGCGAGCCGCACGGACCGTGCGTGTGCGCGGCACGCACGGGCATGCACTTACAGAGAACCCCGCGCCGCGCCGTGCCGTGCCGCGCCGTTCCGTGCCGGCAGCCGGGCTCGCACCCGCGCTCCCGGCCGCAGGCGCCGAGAAGCAGCGCTAAAGAAAAATATTCCGCTACGCTCAGCCACGCTTCCCCAGCCAAGAGCGAGCTCTGCCTGAAAATCACTCGTCTCCTTAACGACCTAAAACAAAAGTTAAGCGATCTTTGACATTTTTAAAGTTATTATTTGAATGGGGSCGTTTAAAGCATATGTTTATTAAAAAAATCCCACTATGAATTGAAAGACAGCTTCGCAAACAGCGTTTCAGCGATGTGCTGACAGTGTTGGTCGTGCAAACTGTAAAACATCCACGACTGAGCAGCATTTCTACGTACAGAGCTGCATTTGTTAGAGCGGGGAAGGTGTGTGAATCTCAAACATACATATGCACACGGTTATTTGGGGAGCTGGTGAATCTTAATGAAGTGCATTGTAAAAAGCGGCCACATAAAGGTAAGCTGTTGGGCCTTGGGGTCTCCTGCGTGGTGTGTCATTTTAAAAATAAAAACGAGGAGCCGTGCTCAGTGCTTGGCCACCACGGGGACTTGCCTCTCCCGTGGGTTCCCCACGACTGCAAGCAAACTCTAGCAACAAAGCGACTTTTTTTTTTCCAGCTTGACTGAGGAGCTGCAATGTTATTTCAGACAAAATTTGCAAGAGCGAATCCTCCTCGAGAAGGGAGGAGGGAGCCACGGTTTCTACGAAGGGGACGGGACCAGAGCGGCAGCACGAAATTCCCGCTGACCTTGAGGGATGTAAAAGGCTCGCGAATAACGAACTTGAATTACAAACTACACCTCTGAGCCCACGTGCGTGTGCGTGAGCCGCGTGTGTTCTCCACGCGTACGAGCCTCGAGCGAGCGGGAGCTGGACGCTCTTCGCGGCGTTTAACTCGGCGCGCGGCTTGCGCCGGCCCGGCCGCGGCGCAGCGCAGCGCAGCGCGCCGGCTGCGCCCGCCTCACCTGCGCAGCTCTCACCTTGCAGCTGCCCCGGCCGCGCTCAGGGGATTTACGGGCAAAGCGGCCGCTGCGGAGCTCCGCACAATTTCACCGGCCAAGTCTTAACACGGCAAAGTCCTCCCGGAAGGCTCCCTGCGAGAACGCACGCGATTTAAACCAGCCAAGCGCCGCTATTTTCCGAATCCTCCTCAAAGCACTACAAGCAGAGTTTCTAGCAGGGGACAGACTACGCTGGAACTCCTGCAGCCTCCGCACATTTCGCACAAAGCCAGATCGAAACAGAAACTAAGTGAGAATCGTAACAAAAAGAAGTAGTGACAGGCTGCCCGGGCACTAGGATCCTCCGCTGCACCAAGTCTAACAGTTAATCGGTGAGGAAACACACGGATCATTTACAGCTGGACTCTACAGAAGAGAGGAAAAAAACACACTCCTTCCTACAAAAGCCAAACTCTCCTCATCTGAAAATCCAGTCTAAAAACAAATCGAAAGGAAGAAAGAAAGAAAAAGGGTCCAGTAGAAGACAGAGGAAAATGTGCGCAAGAGTTAAGAGATGCGATCCCCCCCCCCCAAGTAAAACTTAAAAAATTAAAAATTAAAGACACTCCCCCACACTCCCCTCCCCCAGACCTTCTTAACCCCCAGCTGGGACACCCGAGCTGCGTTCAGGATCTTCCCTCTGGACCTGCGAATCCAAAAGCCCTCACTGAGAACGGATCCATTTTGCTACAAATTCTCTTCCTTCCCTCTCCTTGATAATTATTCCTGAGACTAGAAGGGGTTCTTTTTTCTTCCTTTTTCTTTTTTCCGTTTGTCTCCGTCTGTCTCCCTCTCCCCCTCTCTCTCCAGTGTTCAGTCGCTTTGGATCTTGCAGGCAGATGCCAAACGCAGACCTCTAGCGCCCACTATTTCAAAAGCCAGGAATATTATTTCACAAGACTTGGAACGACTCAA
>NW_028186373.1:1098433-1105646 GCF_003343005.1 Rhea americana | reverse complement strand
GCGGCGGGACCCGGCCGAGCCGCCCGCCGGCCCCGGAAGCGAGGGCAGAGCCCGGGCAGACCCTCTTTGAAGAGGGGAGCGAAGTGCAAAGAGCCCGATGATTGATGTGCTGTCTGGGGCCGCGGAGAAAGCACTATTTTAATTCAAGTGGCCAGGTCAGATGGTCATGGAAGAAGGTTGAAAGGTAGGATTTAATGAGATTAATATGGAGGGAGCGAGAGCGCGCCTTCCTAAAGATCCAGGAGCACAGGCGGGTTAGGGAAGGCGCTGCGATTTGCGATCGAGGTGCTAACCCGTCCCGCGCCTCGGCTCGCGGAGGAGGCAGGAGCCTTCTCGCCGAGGGCACCGCGAAAACAAAGCAAAGCTCCGGCGGGTGCGTCAGGTCTCTGCTGGAAGCCATTCTGCCAGCTGAACTTTTGCCCTGCAGGTGGAACCGGGGAGGGGGGAATATTCTCGCTAATTACCGGTTTTCCCCTCCTCAATAAACTCTTTAATTGAACATGGGAGTAGGGCCCTTTCAGATGCTACTTAGGAGTCTGCGTTAAAAGGAAGGGTGGCAGAGCAAGAGGCCAAATAAAATAAATACATTTGAAGGGAACTTGTAGCCACGTGTCGCCTAAAATGTTGAAATGGTGCCTGTGAATTCCTTCCTCGAGAACGCCTCAGTGTGTACAGGTAGCTGTTTCACTTCATGGCGGGGACCCTAGGGTTGGAAAAACAAGCTCTTCCGAGCTTCACTGCTGAAACAGGAGCTCGAATGTTTCCAATTCATTGAAATATTTCTTCCAACGACCTTGGACGCTAGCTGTCTCCCGAATCCCTCCGACGAGCTGCTAATGGGACAGGCAGATCGCAGTTCTCAGATCTTGTCCCCGGTTATTTTTTCCCTACTGTTCCAGCGGCCACTTCGCAAAGGCGCTGGCTTCGCACAGATCACGCTCTCTGCCCCGACGCCGAGAGAAGCCGCTGAAAGGGCGACCAGCCGAGAGCGGCTGTCCCCGCTCCGAGGCGGCCCCGCTCCGAGGCGGCCCCGCCGCCGGCTGCCGCACTCCCCCCGAGGGCGCGCCGGGGCACGACGGCACGCACGGCTCCCTGGAGCCCCGCAGGCCCCCTTCGGCACAAGCCCGGCTTTGGTTCTGCTGCCAAAACCTGCTGCGTCTCCAGTATTTAGAGTCCCCATAATAGTCCCTATGATAAATAAGCACGCACTAAGGGCACGGTTGCGGGGCTGCCCGGGTAATGCTGTCACCAGGACCCGCTCGCAGATATTTTAGCAGATGCAAAAGGTTGGGGTTGGTTTGTTTTTTTTGGGGGGGGGGGAAAGGGGGGTTCTCTACAGTTTAGTTGATGCTTCTGCACAAGAAGCCAAAGAAGCGATCGAAAAAAMGGCGTGCGACCCGACGAAAGCCCGGCCAAGCCGAGGGCTGGGGCTGCCCTCAGCTTGCCGCGGGAATCGGTTTTCGTTTCGTGCGTTTCTCCCCCGCCGTAGCCGCGTTCCTCGCAGGGCGACGTGAAGCGCTCGCCGGCCCCGGCGGAGTTTCCGCCGGCGGCGGCGGGGACGCCGCGCTCCCGGGCAGCAGCCCGGCAGCGCCTCGGGCTCGCGCCGGCCTGCGAGACGGCTCTGGGAGAAGCCGGGAACGAATTTTTAAGGCGAGATGCCGAGGGGCGTTCGCGGGGAGCTGCAGCCCCCGCGGGAGGGGACGCCCGCTGCCGCCCCGCCGCGAACAGCACCCCGTCCAGCACCGGGCACGGGCAAGCGGCTGCATTTCAGCGGAGCCCCCAGCCGCGGCAGAGGGCCCTGCTTCACCACCCCGGCTTGCGCTGAAAGTGCTCCAGAGCCGGCTCGGCCCGCAGGAGCGCAGAGAGCCGGCGCCGCTCTCGGTGACAGCACGCCCGCCCGACATCGCGGTTTCGGCACACGCTCCTCGCTCCCTGCAGTACGCAGGTCTATAGGTAAACTGCGAAAGGTGCTTTGCTGCGTTTCAGGTGTGACCCCCACGGGGAAGGTCCTAGGGGCTGGCGCACGGCCGCCCCGGCGCAAGGCGCGCAGCCGGCGCCAGGCAGAGAGCCGCAGCCGTCCGCCGCGCCGCTCCGCGGGCTGCCGCCGGGCCCCCTGCCGCGGCCGGCGAGCGTCCCGCGGCGGCGGCGCAGCTTCGCCTTTTGCACCTGCTCGAGTACGTACTGCTCGCCCGGAGAAGGGCGCAGGAATTACCGGGAGGGAGGGAGCGAGGAGGCAGGCGAGAGGGGCCAGGACGTTTCTCAGCTGCCCAGAGTCAACCCAAGTGGCCGCCACGGACCGGGCACCACCGAGGAAGGGACGGCGGCCACCGCGCACCCTGCGCACCCGCGGCGCCGCCACCGCCCCGCAACGCAGCGCGGCTTTGCGAGCGCTTGCTGCGCTCCTGAGGCTGGCTGGAGGGGAAAGCGGCTCCCCGGGAGGCGGCCGCTTTTGTGCGGGGCCCTGCTCGTTTTCTCCTCCGCGGAAGTGAGCGGCCCTCGCGCTCCCGACGCGCGCACGCCAGGCGAGCGACTCGCGGGCGCGCAGCGGCGGGGCGCGCAGCCGGCGGGGCGCGCCCGGGGGCTGCGGGCACAGACGAGCCGGCGGTAGTGAGCCGCGCTTCGTAAGAGTTCATATAATCCTCCCTTGCCCCTGTTTGCACCTTCAACTCCGCTTCCCCGCTCAGCTAATATACATTTCAACACACACCGCTCTGCAGCACGCCACAGGCGCTTCAGCGGGGACTCGCGGCAGCTCTGGAAGGGGGGCGCCGGGGCGGGTGTAATTTACGGGTGGGTTGCCTGGCATTTTCACTACAAAGCCCTGTGTTCCCAGGTATTTTATGAAGCCGGCTTTAAAAATACGCTCCAGGTGAAACTTTGCGCGCAAGCCTCCCCGACTGATTTCGTACAAAAGCGGATGCAAAGCCGCTTGGTCCCCTCTCCCTCGAGCAGCCCGGGTGCGAGGACCGGGCGCTCGGGCTTTCCGCCGCCTCGGCGACCCGGGGGCGAGGCGGGCGGCCTTTTGCAAGCTGCTGTGCACAAGCGCTTTTAAGCAGTAAAGAAGATTAAAATGGTTGAGATAGTTCGGCTTGCCCGAGAGTTGCCGCACATGCAGAGTAACCAATTTCTCTTCCCAAGGATTTTCCGCACAGAGTACTTGTTTCTGCTCAGCGTTGCAGGAAGATTAGACCAAGAATTAATATTTGACCTACGCAATCTCCCCGCGGCATACGAAGGGACTGCTCCCCGCTAGGGTCAGAGAGCCCCGCACAGATTAGGCGGTAAGAATGTCACACGCTTCCCTAGAGATTTTTCCTCTCTAATCTGCCATTAATAAGCGGAGGAAGCACATACACAACCGCCGCATTGTAATCGGGATCTGCCTTAGATCCACGCAGGCACAGAACAGCTTGCCTTTCCTCCTCGCCGTGCCAAGGAATTTCAACACCTCTCGGCCGGGTTTAAAGCCCCGGCTCCCTGCGCGCTGCCGGCGCAAGGGGGCAGTTAAGGACAGCCTGGGCCGCGCCGCGGGAGCGCGGCCGCGCCCGGGCGACCCCCGCCCGCAGCAGCCGCGGAGGAAGCTTGCGCGCTGCGCCGCCGCCCCGAGCGGCTGCGCGGCCGCGGGCGCCCGCAAGCCCCGCGCTCAGGCGGAGCGGCGCTGGCTCGCCCCGAGCGCGCCGCCGCGGGGGCGGGCGGAGGCGCGCTGCGGCCGCGGAGCCGGCCGCGCCCGCGTGCGGACCTCCTCACGGAGCGGTCAGGGCGCAGCGTGCAAACGCTCTTTCCGGGCAGGTAGCTACCGCTTCACCCCAAGGAAGCGCAATGTGTCTACCCGATCAGCTCCGGAACCTCCTTTCCGAGGAAGAAAAAATCCAAACTATCTTCATTTGCAYGCTCTTTTGTTATTTTATATATATAAAATATATAAATACATACATACATATATATATATATTTTACACAAACGCCTTTAAGCAGCGCCTGACGAAGCATCGCTTTTTTAGAGAAAGGTATAGAGAAAAAACGTTTTCTGTACAAAACGCAGACACTTTGAAGTCATCCTTACCGATTCACTTGCAAGCGAAATATTGGCGAGAGGGGAGAAAAAAACGAGATTAACACTGCAAAACCTGTCTGTGCATGTTATTGTCCTGCAGCTCACTTTCCTGGTACTTAATCTGCACTGAAGTCAAGTCTTTGCATCAAAATGTTTATCAGACTTTTTTATTCTTATTTCCAGATGAAAGCACTGGTTCCTCTGGCCGTGAAAATACAGCGTGTAAATTGCCATTTGAGATTTTTCAAAAAAACATGTTCAGCTATAAGAATTCCTCCAAATTCGTTACACTCCACTGTGCAAGGCTACGCTTTGCTGGTCCGTGGTAAGGTAAAAATGCATGTCCTAAAATAAGAGGTCGTAAAAGAAAAACATTCACATTTTRATATATACCTTGACCGGTATTATAATTTTAACTGTAAAAAACAGCACATTGTCTTTAAAACGCCGGACTATAACCCAAAGTAATTTTCGGAGGATACAAGGAGAGCAATTTTAATCATGATGATCTCTTAGAATAAAAACTAATTAGAGAGTTTAGCAATTTTTTAGACTTATGGGCCAAAATATTTTTGCCTAGAGCCTGCTTGCCAYATGCAAGCAAGATGGGAATGATGGGGCTCTGCTGCAGTAAACCGTTCTGTAACGGACGGAGCGCAAGCCGCGGTATCTCGGTGCGGAGGGCTCCCGTTCCCCGGGAGCCGGGGGGTGTCCTCCCCCGCGGGAGGTGGAAGCGGGGTCACTAGGAAGCAGGTGTTGCACAGTTTTCGATCAGAGGTATTGTTCAACTGAAATGCACCATTCTGAAGACACTAAAACGCGCTCTCTCGGCTTTCTTCTGGAAATTACCCGAACTCCCCCTCCCCACTTAGAGGTGTAAGTGAGCTGTGGCACTCGGCGAAGTGCGCCGCTTCGGCGTGCTAACCCCTGCGAGATGCCCCTTAGAAGAGGGCAGGCAAATCAGCGAAGCCGAATCGGTGCAGAAATCCCCTTCCTCAAGGGCAGCAACACCCTGCCGCGCTTGAGCTAGCCTGGAGTCGAACGCACTCAGCTCTCAGCCAGCAAGGCGGGCGCCAGCCTCGGGGGCTTGCAACGCAGGAGGAGTTTAAGCTCCGTGGGGGGAGACAGGCGAGGCGAAACACGCGCGATTTCCCCCGCTGTGCTGCCAAAGAGCAGTGCCGCGGAGCSGGGCAGCCTCGCCGGGGCCGGGGCGAGCGCGCAGCGGGTCTGCAGCCGCCTCGCCTCGCCTCCCCTCCCGTTCTCCGAGCCCGCGCCGGAGCAGCGGCCCGGGGCAGCTCCTCGGCCCCGGCCGCCCCCGCCGGCAGCCGCGGTCCCCGGCGGCAGCCGCGGCCGCCTTCGGCGCGCGCAAGCCCCGCGCCGGCGCGGGCTGCGCGGGGCGGCGGCCGAGGCGGCCCCATTTCTGCCCCCTTTCGCGCGAGGCCGCTGCAAGGGCCCTTGCTGCAGACGCGGCAGACCACTGCCTCGCCTCCGCCGCCCCTGCTAGCGACGGCTGCAGCGGAGTTAGTTGTATAATTATTAGCTATTAATTGAGTTCAAGACCTTTTATGGCTGTAGGAAATGAGGAGTCCGACCACTAATCCCAAAAAGGGTCTGTGCACAGCCAAGAGCTATGAAAAAGCCATCCAGGGCTGGCTGGGCCCGGCCTGACACAATGCCCCTGGGGGCAGGGAAAGCATTAACGAAAAAAATTCATTAGGTGAAAATTATAGAAACTTTAAACCGATGGATTTATTTACAAGCTCCCTTCGGGGGCTGACTCGGGAGCGCCGGGGCCGGCGGCAGCGCCCGGGGCGCGGGCAGCGGCAGAGCGCGGGCAGCGGCGGCCCGGCCCGGCCCGGCCCCCGGCCGCATCCCCCGGCCGCGGCCGGCCCTGCTGGGTGCCAGCTCCTCTCCCCCCGGATGCCGGTCTAGGAGGCGACTCCGTCGCGCAGATTCAGCCTCCGCACAGCCTTATCTTTACACGTCTCCACCTTCCAATTAGGCTTCCTCCAACCCGCCGAAAGCCTTATTTACATGCAAGGGACTCCGCTCAAAGATGCTAACGTATTGTCTCCTCTTAGAACTTAACATTTCTCTCTTCAGTTCTCACTTGAAAGAAGTTTTAGAACAGTATTCAAGGACTGTCCGAACAAACAAAACCTTCTCCTTTGCCAGGGAGAGAAATCCGGTGTATTCAGTAAGAGGGCATATTCTCAGAATTGCGCAGATTTTCTTTTAAAGGCTGTATTGTTCGTGCCTTTTTCCTGAAAATTTTTATTTTATGCATTTATTTTTTACAAAGCGTAGCTCACATGCCTGCAAAAGATTATTAAAATAAAACATCATAGAGCTTCCCCCCCTCCTTTGCTGTTTAGAATTACTTTTCTGGAAGAACTTTCCAAGCATAGCCCTCCCCAAGTCATAATTAAGAACACGATTTTTTTTTTTTTTTTTGCTAGCGAACAGGAAAAATCAAATGCTTTCCCCAAAGCTCCTTTTCGTTTAAACAGAGCCATGCGCTTCTGATTTTTTTCAGGTGGATTTGTGATAGATAAAACTATTTTGTGTGCTGAATAGGTGTTGTTCATCTACAGAGAAACAACAAGTGAAAGCAGTGAGACGGGTTTCTGTGGAGCAAACCTAGAAGCATSTCTGCCTCTTAGAAACATAAGAAACGCAACGACTAATTCTTCACGAGTTTTCGAAAGCTGCTTAAAAGGCAAGAGGATCTGGCCCTTCCAATCCCCTTCTCCCCCCATTTATTATTATTTTTTTTAATCTTAAAAGATGATGATCTAAGAGCTGAGGATGTTAAACTCATTTCGGGAACGCGATAAAGCGCAGAAAGCCGGTGACAACCCATTCACGATTAACTCCTTTTCTTAAAAAGGTGCATAATGTCAGCAAACAGGGACGCGACGGGACGCGAACATATTTTATTCATTTAAGGAAAAGCAGCTCTACACTCCCCCCCCCCCAAAAAAAAAAAAGAAAAAAGAAAAAAGAAAGGAGGGGGGAAAAAAAAGCAAGCAAGCGGCGGCCAGTTCAGAGCGGAACTCGAGGGCGAGCAGGAGAGGGAGAGACGCGTGGGGCGTGATGCGACTGTGCCGCGATCTGCCGCTCACCAGCGCGCTTCTCGGTTCGTTACGCGCCCGCGGAA